>NW_009611522.1:15426-37529 GCF_000690535.1 Cariama cristata
AAGCAGTCAAACAGAAAACGACCTAGGGGTGCTGGTTGACAGTCAGCTGAATATGAGCCAGCAGTGTGCCCAGGTGGCCAAGAAGGCCCATGGCATCCTGGCTTGTATCAGGAATAGTGTGGCCAGCAGGACCAGGGCAGTGATCATCCCCCTGTACTCGGCACTGGTGAGGCCGCATCTCGAGTGCTGTGTCCAGTTCTGGGCCCCACACTACAAGAAAGACCTTGAGGTGCTGGAGCGAGTCCAGAGAAGGGCAACGAAGGTGGTGAAGGGTCTGGAGGGTAAGTCTTATGAGGAGCAGCTGAGGAAACTGGGGTCGTTTAGCCTGGAAAAGAGGAGACTGAGAGGAGGCCCGATCGCTCTCTATAATGACCTGAAAAGAGGTTGTAGTGAAGTTGAGGTTGGCCTCTTCTCCCAGACAGCTGGTGACAGGACATGAGGGCATAGTCAGAAACTGCAGCAGGGGAAGTTCAGGCTAGAAATGAGGAGGCATTTCTTCACAGAAAGGATCGTTAGGCATTGGGATGGGCTGCCCAGGGAGGTGGTGGAGTCACCATCCCTGGAGGTGTTTAAGAAAAGACTGGACATGGCACTTAGTGCCACGGTCTAGCTGACATGGTGGTGTCAGGGCAAAGGTTGGACTCGATGATCCCAGAGGTCTCTTCCAACCAAATCGATTCTGTGATTCTGTGATAAGAAAAAAAAAATCACCATGAGTGTGGCCAAAGACTCAACTAGGTAGCTCAGAAGGATTTTGAAATTTCTGTCCTTGGAGATACACAAAATTTGACTGGACAAGGGCTGAGCAACTGACCTAATTTGGAACTGGATGAGCTTTGACTTGAAGTCGTGCTAGATGACCACCTGAGGTCTCTTCCAAGTTAAATTGTTCTATGATTCTAAATACAACAGTGTCCAAACATAATCATAAGGTTTTTGAATCACAACTGGTTGAAGTCTTTACAGGGCTGAAGCATGTACAGAACCAGCTTGGTCTCACTCACAAAATGCCAATTAGATATAGTTATGGGCAAGGAGTAGGGAGTCCATTACAGTAGAGCAAATTGTTAAGTTATCAAATTTGGTTTTCATCATAAAACATTATGCAGACCTTTTCATTTCTGACCTTCAGCTATGGTATATCCTAAAGAAAGGAATCAAGACCTTGAACTTCTTTAGGTAGTGTATGGAAAGGTAAGGAAAAGCCTGGGGGACGTATCTGATATGTTTCCAGTGACCTGTGCTGTTGAAATGAAATGTAGCATTCTTTAGTAGCTGAATTTCCGTAAGCACCGAAACAGTATGACCATTTATATTGAATGCTGAATCACTGCAGTCTAAATGAGAAATGACAAAAGCATGAATAACCGAGGCCAGGTCACTGCCTTCCAGGAAATACTCTTTTAGCCAGCTGGAAAGAAAGCTTTACTGGTGGATGCTGTTATGTAAGCCCTGAGCATCAGTGAATAATTTGATGTGCTTTCATAGATTTAAGGCCAGATCGAGTATTTTGAACTGCCATTGGCAGTTTTCCTCACATAACAGGGTTTTTCAGCATGGCATCTGATATCAATTTGAAAATTTTAGGAAAAATGTTAGAAAATCCATCACAATGGTCAGCTTGTTCCTATAGTTAACCATCCTCATTTTTATCATCTACACTTCAAATTTCAATTTGCTTCAGGTTAGCTTTACAACATGATTCTTTTGTGCCTTTCTTTGTTACATTAAAGAGCCTGATAGCATTCATAATATTCTTCTGAAGGCACTTCCTCAAGTCCTTTCTCAATCTTCTTTCTTTAAGTCTTTCAATAGATAACTATTTCTACAGTTCTCAAACAAATTCATAGCTCTTTTCTGAACACTTTTCAATTTCAAAATCCTTTGATTGTGAATATGAGATCATATCATCCAGTAGTTGTATCCCACTATGAATTTTGCTTTGCTCACTATCATGTGTTTGCAGAATTAAAATGGCTCCCTCACACAAATAAAGTGTTTGGCATTTCCTTTTTTTCCCAACTAGGAATTGTGTCATCCCTTTATGATAATATTTTAATGGGAACTTATGTTGGATTGTTTATTTCTGTTATTTTCTGAATCGCTGGTTACCAGGTTAGAGCCCCTCATTCTGCAAGTGCAGAGTTCTTTTCCGTCTTTCTTGGTGACATTGAATTCTGTGAAAAGAAAAAAAATTATGAAGGCAGTTCCCCAAGCAATTAAGCTAGCTCTGACTTCAGTATCCTGTCCATCTCATTCACTGCCATCCTGTCCATGTCATTCACTACCATTCCAAAAAACATATGGAAATTTTCAAGGTATTTTTATAACTAACTACTACACAGTGACTTTGAGACCTTTACTGAAGAGGATGATTAGTGTCCTCCATACTCTGGATCCAGGTGGAACCCTACTAAAAACAAATCCCTTGGTGGCTATTGCCCACTGAACACTGTGTGCTGAGGCTTGTAAATCATTAATGTTAAATGAATAAAATGTTAATTCATTTAGCAGGTGTTACTGACGTCGTATTGCTTGATGCTAATACTTTGATGGAATGACATGCGGTCCACAATTGTTCCAAAAGTCTAAGGGAGTGCTAATGCAGTGTGATGAAATGAGGACCTCCTTAAACCAGCACTGAACAAGCTGACCAGAAGAAAATGCAGTATGGTCCTGTACCTTGGCTAGTTAGTCCTTCTGAAAGGGAAGTCGATCAGCATGGATGTGGAGTTGTACAGATACATCTGTGAAACTCTGGTACTGGAGTGCCTTTGGATGATGCATTATCAACTCATCTAGAATTAGGGCTATGTAAGAATGTAATATCTGCACATGATCTTTATCAATCAGACCTTTAATACTATCAAAGTTAGATAAATTGGAAAGAGATTATTTTTTTTCATACAGCCACTTCAGCTGATTTAATCCTGAGCCAGATTTTCTAGGATTTCTGCTGAGACTTAAGACTGACTGACTAACCTTTTTTTTCGCTGTATCACCTTTAGCTGCCTTACCGTATTGACATACTGACATAATGTTAGCTATTTTGAGGCTTCTTGATGTTTTCTGAATGTATGTATGAATACATGTATATACAATCTTTATCATAAATTAATATCAGTGAGCCACAAACTTCCTTAAACAGAATGTATGACCCTCTGATGCAAGTTTTCTAGTCCTCTTGATTCAGAAATGTTTATCCTAAGTAGATGTTGACTAACTTTTTCTTATGGCTTATTAATAGCCTAGAAATTTCTTCCCTGTCCTCATATGGTATGAATGCAGCACTCTGCTTCTTTCCAAATATAGAGACACAGTATTTATTAAAAACTTCTGTTCATCCCATATCATCATTGACAATTTTACAATTTTCATTTGGTAATGGGCCTTTAGATAATTTATTTTGTTCCCAATCCACTTTTGAATCTTTTTTATAAATGTCGTTAACTCTGCTAGTCTGTGTGTTCTGCTTTCGCTCTAAGCTACTTTTGGCAATTCACAGTTCTTATATTGTTAACTATTTCACTTTTTTCCCACCAATTATACTTTCCTCAAAATTTTGTGTTCTTGTCCTTGCCAGTGAGCGAAGACAAACTTTTAGCTAAGGTTGTTTCCATTCTTAACGGTGGCACTGGGAAACACTGGAGGTTTTTATTATTTTTTTTTCCTGTCAGCATTTTTCCTTCTAATCGTTTTTTTCCTTGGTTTCTTCAGATTTTGAATATAAACTAGTTTGGAGCATTATGCATCTTCTTTATATGTCAGTGTTTGGGGCAGTGTTTGCTCTTATTGAATATGAGGTCATGATCCCCAGTTTCCAGGCAACTGCTAACTCCCAATACTACGGTTATTCAGGTTTATCTAGCACAATGCAGTCCAAAATTGAGTAACCTTTTCTTGCTATAATTCCTTGTGCATTATAAAATCATCATGCATAATTCTAGAGATTCTGAAGAAGTTTCACTACCAGCTACATGAGATCACCAGGCTGCATTTCTCAAATTCAAGTGTCTGTAACAGCATGATTTCTCTTCTTGCACATAACCAACACATTCTTGGGAAGAAACTCATTCTTGTAATTTAGAGGACAGTTACAGGCAGTGACAGGTTCTCTCTGCTAAGCACTTTGATCTATGTGCCTTCATGATCCTTGGGTTTTGAATTGTCAATAAAAGTTAAACAGATAACAGTACCTTTAATGGAGAGTTCAGGTTCTACCATTCCGTTATCCATTCTACCATTATAAAACAAAGTGTAACAGCTTTCATGTGCCAATTATGTGATGAATCTCAACAAGTTGTGACAATGACAGTTATATCAAATTTCTCTTTCATTGTCGAGTGATATCAAATTTCTCCTTCATCATGGAGTGTTTCTAATTCTCTTATTGCATGCCCATTTCTTAAATGAAACCTGTAATAACGACTTCCAAACACAGTTGTCGAATACATATTTGTTTCCCTACCTACCGCACAGTGCTGAAAATTAGGTGTCTGGGTCACGTACTCTGCTCTCCACTGTGCCCATCCTGCTTGCCTTAATGCTGAAAATATCTAAAAACAGATCATGGAAGGAGTTTCCTCATCATCTACATCTTAAATCACATTTAGATCCAAGTCTAAAGATGAAAGTCCCATATTTTTCCTGCTGCCAAGCTCAGGACTTTGCCTTCAAAAGCTGGATCCGTTGCATGTGCCTGGATTTTTCCTGTTTCCTTTCTGAGTGCTTCACTCTGTTTCAAAACAGAGCTCTTTTTTTTTCATGGTTAAGCACCCATACTTCTCTTCAGTGCATTTTCACTTTTATTGGAGTAACTGTTAGAAATGAGCTTCTGCCTGTGCAAATACTCTTGAAAGGCACTATTATCATTCTAGCCTGTATATAGCATCTGACTCTGCTTGTGGCTTAATACTCTTGTGAAACATTGTGCATCTACAGTTCTCCATTTCACAATTGGAATCAAGGGCACTAGCACTTCAACAGATAGGTTTTCATACAGGACTTCTGACAGGATGAACTGCGAATGTGGAGTGGGATGCTGGTACTCTGTTAACTACTGCATCCCACTGAAATTAGTGAAATATTTTTGTTGATTTTAGGAGGAGCTTATTGACCTGGATGGAAGTCTCTTAGAGATCAAAAAAAATTATCAGTATGATTTTCTTGAAAGAATATAAGTCTGTACTACATTGAATTTTACAGAGGTAGTCTACTTGCAGCATATTTGTTGCTACTTGCAACACGGAGATCTAAAGATATTATCTGAAATGAAGACCCCAAACCAGTCTTCGCATTGAGAGAATGTGACTTGCCACAAATAGTAATAATTTATTAAAAACGTGAAATGGAAATCAATGGTTGTGTTGCATTAAAGCACGGAAGATGGCACTGCAGACTAGATCCTTAAGAAGTTCTATTTCTCCTACCTTATAGTAATCACTGGTGTTTTAAAACCACAAGAATAGCCTATTATTTCTCATTTCTAAGCCTCTATTCAAACAGAAGTGAATGCCACTATTCCATGCTTTTTAAATACGCAGTTCTGAAAAGTAATGTCAGCAACTCTGAAACTTGGTGAAGATCTGGCATGATGGTTGTTACTGCTTGTTGAAAAGGAACAGTTATAAATACTTATGAGGTAGTAGCTCATTTAAATAAATAAATATATTTTATACAATTGTTCTTATGATGTACACTAATAATTTTTTGACCGTTCAGGTCAATCTGAAAATGACTACAGTTTATTTTAGCTGGTTTATTTTCTCTGCAGAAGAATGACCAATGGCTTCTTTGAGAATTACACTCTGCTTCGGCAGTATTATTGAAAAATATTAATCTAGAAGAGGTTGCTATTGAACCAGAGAATGAAAGCAGATTCTTTAATATGATATTAAAAGTTAATTTCCTGAGGGTATGGAGGAAGAAGTTTACACAATCACCAAAGGGAGAAATTATAAAATCACCACATGGAAGCAACCCCTAGAATGACAGAAGTAGTGCTTGATTAAAACGACGACTGAAGTTCAACGAGTATAAGATTTAATCCTGTCTTTTCTGCCAGCTACTTGTCTAAAAGAGTCCTTGAATTGAATACTGGTGGTGATAGGTAGCACTTCTAATAATATAAATCCATGTTCTGTGAGAGTTGAGTGTATAATGTGTTTGGTCCAAAGACAGGGAAGGTTGAGGAGTGTGGTCATATCGGATCTTCTTGTTTTGTTGCCCTGAACTGTTTTTCCTCCTGTTCAAAAACTCTCAACTTATCATGGTGAAGCTGAAAAGTTTCACCATGTCCATGGTGGAAAAACAAAGATGGACAATTACAGGGAAAAGAGTCTTTCCGTATTTTTTAATAGATTCAAATCCCCTGTAAATGTCATGATATACAGCATTGCAAAAATGGCAGGAATGGGTTAGTGTTATCAGCCCCTTGTAGCCTTCCCCTCCATCAGCATGACTTGTGCTCCTTTGGCCAAGCAGAGAACACATCTTTACCCTCTCAAGGGAAGGAACATTTTCCACGTTCTTCCCATGGCCTGGGCCACAGCACTTGCATGCACTGCTCCCCCCTGACATGAACCGCTGTGCCATCCTCCAGCCTGCACAGCCAGTACCCACAGCCTGGAGTTTGCCACAGGAGATTCATTATTTGTGCCAACTCTTTGGCATGACCCCACTGACTTCACTGTTTAGCAATGTGGGTAGCAGTCACATCACTTTAAGCTCACCTCCTTTTTCATGATTCATTAATGCTTGTTGTCCTGAAGATCATGGGTCTCACTTTCTCAGCTGAAAGGTGGATACCACAAGCATCACCAGTTAATGGAATGCAGATCTGCTCTCAAAATTCTCTCTGCAAGGTGAGGTGAAGACGCTGAGAACGTAAACAGTGATCTGAAGCATTTCCAATGGAATAATAAAACCCAAGAGAAAGCAAATGCACAAAAATTGTGCAAGTACTTGACATCCTCTTTTTTCCATTATTGGAAGTCTGCTCATTTTCTGCATGAGGTGGTGTGTTTATTGCTAACTATCTGTCAGACTGCAGCATAAAAATATCAGCCATAATTACATTCATGCTACCAGCTTTGACATTAAAGTTAATCTGAAAAATATTCATTTTCCTATACTACCTTATGTAACCAGAACTTAGATACAGCGATGGTTCACTGTCAAGTTTTGTTCTACTGTGTTTCAGTGTGGAGTGTTACTTGACAGCTGTGAAAATGTTGGCTTGCCCTTTTTCTTACAAAGGGAAGTATTAGAAAAGCCTGACATTTGTCAAATGAAACTGTTATCAATATGACCTATTTTTAGGTACCCTTTAAAACCTTATGATAAGTACCTGAAAACTAATGATCCTTCTGTTTCAAGAGAGAACATTTAGGAATGGGTTATTAGAAAAGATAGACAGGGGGCCAGAGACATCCTAGCAATGCATTGTGATAAGCTGTAAACTTAAGGGTCTATAAAATGTTTAGTTTTTAAGAACAATTTTAGAAAACCAAAATGATGTTTTGTAACAGGTTGTAGATTGAGAGCTGCATTACTGGGGAAAATCTTGCCCACAATCCAGTTTAGGTAAGCCTCTTACTGAAATTAAATCTATCTTCAATAGAAATAATTCATTATTTTAAATATGCAACTATTTTTCTGCAGAGACAGTGACTAGATTTTGTGAAGCTTTGGATAAGACAGACAGCCAGCAGATTATTTCATATAATACCTGTGAGGGGGAGGGTCATATCAATTATTTCAGCAATTCTATTATGAGCCTATTATAAAGATATATGGAATAGTTAAGCAAGTGCTATTCTGGGGAATAAGTAGTGTTGGATGTACAGTACTGTCCCTTTTTGTTACCTGCAATCATGACACCTTGTAAATAGGATGGAGAGAGGAAAGAGGGTTTCTTTTGTCCAAAAAAATGGGTCATGGAGCAATTTACCAGGAGAAACCTCAGGTTTAGTACTAGTACCAATACTCAAGATATTAGGTAACTGTACGTACAGTCAGGGAAGTTTGTGGTGTGGCAGAGTCTACACTTTTTCTCTAGCATTTGATAGCTTCATGACAGCCATATGAAGTAGGAGGAGGCATATTACAAAGCATGGGACTCTGCATTTGAGCGTGGGCTCTCATCTGCAGCTGCAGCCAATGCAATCTTATCCCCTCTACTGTTCAGAGATCCCAAACCATACCAAACTGTGATCAGAGATCAGTTATCAGTTAGATAAAGCAAACTGGAAGTGGTCATGGAGTCAGAGAGAGATGCCTTATTGCGACACTGCAAATATCTGAGATGCATACCTATTGCAGGGAAGCAGAGCATAGAAACCAAATTCTGGGATTCGATGAGACTCATGTACAGAGCACGTTAATTTTGCCAGGTCAGAATTTGCCCTTGACAGGAGATGCGGATTCTCTCCTGGTTTTACTTCCTCTTAGGGTAATATTCCTCCTCATAAAAGTTTGCTAATTTGATTTGAAGAGGTTGCACAAAGCCAATTGACTGTCACCTTAGAGTTTATAGACAAACCTGTAGTTTACAAAGCATGAGAAACATGATTACAAAGAGTGATAATTGTCCATAAACTGAAGAAAAGACTTAAGTGGTCTCATATTTGCAATGAGTATGATTTGTGATTGTGCCCATCCACTAGCTACAATGCAGATGGCAACAAACTTCCAAAATATCTAGGTACGTATTTCCATCCTCACAGGTACATTTTTCAGGGATAGATGACAGCTAAGAAGTCCATCATGAAAAGTCTCAAAGTTTCTCAGATATTTAGGCAAGATTCAGCTCTGATGTTGAGGCTGATAAAATAGTTTCCTAGGGGGGAATAAATTCATGGGGGAGTCAGCACAATTTTGGAGGAAGTGTATAGGAAGGCGATCGATGGAGATACTGCGCTTCACTTGGCTAAGGATCGCCCTGATGTAGGGTTAAGGTTGGTGTTATGGTTAAGATGGAGACAAAGCTCCTTCTGGGTGGGAGTGAGAAGGATCCTCAAAGGAAGGGCTAGGTTGCAAAAAAGAATTATCCCTAGAGAAGTTTGTTATCTGGGCCATCAATGGGGACCTGTGGCGAAGGCCCAGCCCATGGTTTAGTTTTAGAGTTAGGGTTAGCAGACAGGCAAAACCTAGAGCGCCAGCTGAAGTGCAGTTGGAAAGGACTTCCAAAGAAAGGTGCAGGCTGCAGATCTTGCAGTATGCCCCTTCTCCTATGAGTTGCCCAGCTTCACCATACTCACCCTGGCAGCAGCAATAATTTTCTCCTCTCTTTCTTCCCTCTTCTTGGAGCCATTCTCACTCATCCTCTGTGCCTCCTGGGCAGCCAGAGTGCAGGGTGTGGGGTGGTGGTTGCTGATGCTCCCTATAGCAGTTCACAACATCACTGTTGTCCCCTGGATACTGCAACCCACCCTTTTGTGATAACAAGAAGAACAGCGAGCGTTGGGGAGGAATAAGGCTACAACATCCTGTTTCTCTCTCTTCTGTTACACAGCTTCTATTTAGCTGTCTAATTTGTCTATGCCTTGAGACAACTCCCTTCTAGTCAATGGTTCAGACTAAAAAGTGGGTTCAGACTGAAAAGCAAAATGTAGAAATAACTGAGCCTGTTTTAAACCAGACATAGGAAGAAGTCTGACCATGACAGTGAGGAGTCCCTATGGGCTAATTTTTTTCTGTCTCACACACCTGCTGTGTCTGAAAGATTGCAGCAAGTAAATGAACCTTTTTGTATATGTATTCACTTGTGGTTGTTTAAACAGTGACCCATACTTAGTTGTGATCATACTTACACCAGGTCTGTTTGCAATCTTAATTTAAACCACAAATTTATCAGCAGATTATGTCAGCTGAAAGTTCAAATGCATATTTGATCACTATTAATTCACAGAGTAGGTGCATCACCTCTTCTAGCTCTCATATGATATGGTTTATACCATCATTATATATCTGAGATTAATGAGTCAAATTGCAGGGTATAGAAAAGTAATTTGTCACCCCAGCTGGCACTTTAATCAGTTCAAAAACCTACCAAAACCAGCCCTTCCAGCATATGGAGGCTTTATTAAAATGGCTGCCAAAGTATGGCCTGAGGTTACAGAGCTGTAAAAAAACTTTTTTGTTCAGCCAGGTAATCCATTTATGTTCCTGTGTGGATGCAGAAGGTACTTATTTCACTACAGACAAGTTGGATGCAATAATATAGGATCCTGTGCCAATAAATGTGTCACAGTTGAAATAATTTTTTGCTCTCAACATGAAATGCTAAATTTGTAACAACTCTGGGTTTAGAGTCGTCAACCTTCCAACAAAGAAGTTACTAAAAACTGCAACGGAAGATTGCTTCGGAAAGTTTTAAGTTGCTATCAGGTTGAATAAACAGTAAATGATATTCCTGTAAATGTTAATGCTAATGACCCAGGTTATCCAGGGTGCTTGATTTTTGTTCATTCTACATACAGAAGAATTGTAGTTTCTTTAGCTAGGTCAGCTGGTTACATTTGTCTTACTCTGCAGGTGTGTAAGGCTGAAGAAGGAGACGGAGTCCTCTCCTCAAATAGTATTTGCTCTGCTGAAACCATCTCTCATTTAAGGAGATGGCATCAAGTAATTTCCTACTTCCATTTTGGGACATTACTACTGATAGGACCGCTGGATTCTCAGAGACTGGGAGCATAGCTGATTTAAATGACAATGATACAGTGATAGTGATATTGCAAAACTCCATCAGTACCTCAAAAAATTCTAGCTCAAAAGTTTGTCTATTGAACTACTTCCTGTTTAAAAATAAGTAAAAGAATGCTACTCTGGGAACTTTTAAAAAGCAGGGCTATTTTTATAAAAGTTGTAAAGTAATAGAAAATATAAACATATTGTTAATCAGGGGTCCTTCCAGTACCAGAATAACTGAAGTGGAATCCGAATCTGCTATTCCAAGTGCTAATGTTGCAGCTATACAGACCTTCTCAGCTTCCAAGGCTGTAGTTCAGAGAGTTGTGGTCTTATTCACAATAATGCTGTATCTTCTACCAATGGTTTGGTTTTCTTTTCTGCAGAGTATTTGAATTACGTTGGCAGTACTTTAAGTCAGGGTTATTGGATAGGATTTTAGATTCATTTTACTAAAGCGAGAGCAGGATATATAGAGCAAAATTAACAGAAATAACATATGTGGTTTGATAGTCATTTTGACAGCTGTGTTGAAAACAAAAACACTAATCACAAGAATCAGTCATGAGGATGAGCTGCTATTTTTCCCCTTTTCATGCACTGACTTCGTAACTCCTCCAGAAAAGTGCTGTGGAGTTTAAAATGACAAATGGACAGGACTGCAGTACAATTCTGTATTTTACCCAAAAGACGGTATCGTCAGTGCACAAAGCTCTGACTATCTTGCAAGAGAGATTGACTGCGTATTGCCTGAAGAAAGAATGCCGTACATTTAATCACTGGCAGCAATTCCTATTGCTTTTAAAAGTTCCTGATCGCCTTTCCAGGCTCAGACAGAGCTACCTCAGATCCATCTGACCAGATAACGGAGTACTATGGTATATGAACTATCATGGCTTATGAACCATTTCAAGTTAGGATGGCTCAGCCTGTTGGGGACTGCTGCTGCTACCATTGGTAGCAGAACCTGTTGCTACTGCTAATAGTGGTTTTATTCAGAAAAAAAAAAAAAAGCGCCTGGGAACTCCTGAACTACAGTCTACTCTGAGATGAGAGGAGATGAGCATTGCGCAGTACTTTATGATGTTCTGAAGTTTTATTTTATACTGTGTTGCATTGCGATGCCTGGCTTTCGACCATGTTATGACATGGGTTAGTTAAATTACCTTTACATGTCACCTACATCATATTCTGCCCTCAGGCTGACTCATACCTTTGTCAGTCAACTGTATAGCCTACATATAATTAAACTACGTGTACATGTACTACAAATCCATGTAGTCTAACCAGCCTTTAGAGAATAAAGATTTCATATCCATTCTGTATAACTTGTTCCAGTGCTAGTCTGTCATTATGGCCAGAAGTTTTTCTAACATCCCGTATCTCGTTTTTTAAATATTAATCCATTTGGATCATAATCAGTTCTGGTGGGAATGCGAACAGTCGATCTTTAAAACAACTTTATGCATATTGGAAAACTTACACCCTGTGCAAACTCAGACTATTTAATTTCAGCAAAAATCCCTACTTCAGGTGTTCTTACCCATGACTAGTCATTCCTCCCTGTCTGTTCAGTGCTGACACACTGTTTGTATGGTTGCACTGTGAACCAGGTTAGAAGCTGATAGAACTGAAGAGAAAAAAAAAAGAAAAAAACCCAACCCCAAAACCTCTTATAAAGAATTACACCAATAGGGAAGATATAGGTGAGAAGACACAAAGGATTGCACCTGGGAAAGCTAGCACTTCTGCCAAGAAAAGGCACGTAGAAAAAGAGTACATGTTATGTTTTCTGGACTAATTGGATTTTTCAGGCTTTCCTCGTTCTTTTCTCTAGGTGTAACTTTTTATAGCTCTCATAATGTGGGAAGCTCAAATGATGACACAATTCTCTAGACATGGCTCCACAAATGATGCATAGAGCAGTTTAACTTCTGTTTCTTAAGTATTACATGCCAGTCAATACATCCAAGAATAACTTAATTATTGTAACAGCAGCAGCTGGTTGACTTAGTGCTAAGTTTGTAACATGTAGATTCTTGTCCACAGTCTCCTGTCTACTCTGCTGTTTTTCACTTACTGTTTAGGCATTTCTCTCTCGTGAGAAAACATTTTGCACTTTATTTAATTTCATTTTATTGAATGCTTTTCAAGCATGCCTCAATTTGTCTAAATAGAATTATAAAGCTCTTGTCCAGAGAGTTCACAACTCCTTCAAACTTGTGTCATGTGCAACTTAGTACTGGTGCTGGGTGAGAATTTTTAATTCATTATTTTCCCCCAGTTTTCTTCAGAAGTGAAACACTAACAGGAATGGTTTGATTCTGTGGAGCATTTCAGTTCTGACAGGGAACTGATGGTTCCATTGAAACTTCTCCGACCGATTTCCCATATGAGTCACATAGCTCCGCATGCAGAGCTCTCACAGAAGACAATGCTGCCTCGTCCCTGCTCCCTTGGATGTGCACAGAGTTTACTGTCGCTCTGTGAGCTCATTGGTTGGCTTTTAAAAGTCTGTAATTATCTCCACCAAGAATAGTATTAACTTTAGAAAACCTCCTTCAGTCTATCCTTTGTCTGCTGCCAGCTGCTATAGATCTGTCTGTCCCACTGAATTAAATTAGCACATCCAAAAGCAGTGTCTTTGAGGTGATTGACAAAAACTCTGCCATTGCTCACAAGGGACATAGGAATAGAAAAAGGGCTAACAACAGCCTTCAGTGACTGTATTTGTGAGACACGGAGACTGTACCAGATCCTCAGCTGTTATATACCGTTATAACTCACTGAGTATAAATATAATTGAGCTATGCTAATGTTAAATCAGTTGAGAACCTGACCTGGAACGCAATTAAATATATCAAGTCTAAAGTAATTGGTCCACCACAAAGCATTAATATAGTGGTTTACTTTTACCGTGGGCTGCTCAAATGCACTAAACAACTGTAACTGTGTTCTTTTTTAACCCTCCTATCTCTGACATCTGTGCAACTCTTCTGTCAGGCACTGTTAGGCAATAAAGGCAGCTGGGTTCAGTTTCTGGGGCTGCTTGCGAAAAGTACAACAGAGAGACAATCACTCTAAAATTTTATTTGACACCAGCTTTAGCATCCACCTCCAGTCATGGCAAACTCTATTACACTGCCTGAATCATGGTGCGTTAGCAGTACATTTGCAATTACAGGCAAAGATTTTAAACAGCAGGATTAAATCAAGGATAATTTTTATTGTGCAGAAAACAGTAAAATGTTAGCTTTAGAAACTTGAGATGAAGAGGTATGATTGCTTAGGATGCACTGTCAGTAGTGCTGGATCATCAGTAGAAGTAGGTAGGCTCTGTTAGACAATTATAACATGCGTTAATTGTCCTTGTGCGGAGGTGGCGGGCTGAGCAGACAGTTCTTTCATTCCTAAGGCATGGAGAGTTTGGGAAGGCTCTGCTGGCTGTCACAGTGTTGCTTCATTTCTGAATGCAAAATAAAATGGTTTTGACTCCAGGTTGCTGACATCAAAGCCACTCATCCGTTTCAGGGTTACTGAGTGGTAGACCCCTGTCTGCAGCCTGGACCACTGGAACGTCATTTCTGAGCTTCCCCGTAGTGGTACAGCTGGGATCTCTGCAGCACTCTTGTAGGGGTACACCTTGCTAAATGTGTGTGGCTCTCAGGAAAAGCACCAGTGGGACCTTGAATTGAAAAACTCCAGCCCAAATGGGTACTGGTGACCATCCCACTGCTGTTGTGATGCTTGGTGTAGTGCTTCAGCTCCTCTGAAGCCCTTTCTGAATCTCTGCTCACTGCCTCAGAATACCTCACCCTCCCTCACCTTCCCACGGCAGACTGAAGCACTGACTCCATGCACTGTGGACCTTTTATTTCCCTTGTCTATATCTTTGTACGTGCAGGTACAAAAGACATACTCACTCAGCTTTAGAAAAAGGAAGGTTTAGTTTATTCTTTTCATAAATTGTCCCATACTGAATCATAACTGATAGGTAAATGAGACTCAGCCTCTGTCATGAAAATCTCTTGATCCCCAAATACGTGCCTCCTCAAAGGGTTCCTGTCTGGAGTTTCTGGGGCTCTGAGTAAAAACACTAAAAAGAATTTGATTTTCCTAGTTAACTTTGGAAAACAACCAAAGGCTTGTAAAGGTTGACTGAAGTAGATCTAACCAAGGCTTCCCGAGCTGCAGGGGAGATGTGCATAGGGGTTAGGAAATTAGTAGTCAGCTGTCTGTTTTGGACACAGGGACCCTAAACAATATGAGTGGAACCCTCAGAGAACGGGGAAGCAAGAGCTTCCCTGGGGCTAGAGCAAGCTGCAGGGCTTACAGTGGGGATTTCTGAGCAAGGAAGCCGCTGGCTGCTATTTCTTTTTGTTTTATTCAGAGAAACAGGGCTGAGCAAAGACTGTGTGCAAATAAGATGACTTACACAGAGAATATATTTATTTCTGCTCGCTAGCTTCTTATTCCAAGAGATCTTGAGTTTTGGCTAGAGGGAGTTAATATTATGAGTTGCATTTCTTTAAACATTATTAGGTTGTGTAAGTACATCAACAGTACTTGGGGATGGAAGACATTGTGAAAGAGGTGTTTAATGTTGCATGTACAATTTCCAGCTCATTTCAGATGCACTGCTTTTTTGTTATAGGATTAGGTGAGAATGAAAAACATCAGATTTTCATGTAACAAGACATTTTAAGTTTGAGAAAAGAGGTGAATCCCTTCTAAGCTGATCAAATAATAACTTTTGTTGCAGATGAGCGGGAGCAGAAGATTTAGAAAGCAATGAGCTGTATCACATCCCATTTTCAATCTCCTTTCTCATGCGCTGCAAGGAAGCACTATAGAAACTAAAAGAAAAGTAACAAGAATCATTTGTGTGGTAGTGCAAACCTGTTGAGATCCTACTTGGTTAGTTCTTTATCTTTTCTTCCTGCCAGTATACCTGTGACGTAACACTACTCCTCCTGCTTTAAAGACTTTATTTTAATCACTGTGGAAGGAACTGGTGAGAGCAATCATCTCTCCTACCTCATGCGGTCTTAGTCACCTGCAATAGTCTCTCTGGCTTGTATCATTAATGAAATCTCACTGTCAGAAAATGAGGAAAAATTAACTGGAATGAAAATTTTCAAAATACCCTCAGAAGGCAAATTTTAACTCTTATGCTTTGTTGTTTTGGTCTGGAATTCCTTGAAAGCAAAAAAGAGAGAGGCCAAAGCACAGCAATGAGAGCATGTGAAACCTCCCGGCGGAGCAGGTATGCGAGGCAGGGAACAAGAGCTGCGCTGCTGGCACTGACGTGCAGCAAAAGGGTTCATCAGTCACTCCTGTCCTGTGTGAAGTCCAATAACCTGCTGGGTTAGACTGCTTAATATTTATGCAGTTGAATTCTACTTGCTATCCGTTTGGCAATTCTCAGGTTTGAATATAAAGTGAGTGCATAGAATCACTGTTCAAAATTTTTGTGTTGTTTTAGAGTAAACTTCTGGCATGAAACTTTGTATATTCTAAGAGTTTTCTGTAATTTAATAATACGTAATTTAATAATATATTTATTTGTTTCCCATATCTCCTAATGATGAAAACCCTTCTTTCATCCAGACAGTCAAGGATTGTAGGCAGAAGTGACATATTTTATTATATCGTCTCATCTACATGGAAAAAAATAAACATGCTTTCAGGCACAAAATTTCTTTTTTAGGCCAATGTATATGTATATGCTTATGTATATGTTTATTTAGTTCTTTGTAAGATTCTCAGTTTACTGACAGATGACCCTATCCTCTTTGTGCACTTGAAACATGCACATATTTTAAGAAAGATGCTCCACTGCATCTCTGTTTCATGCCTTGATGCAGGAATTGGTCTGAATTTCTTCAAAAGTATCCTCTACTTAGTTGGTCATTTCATTGTCTAAGATGTAGGCTGGATGGATTTATGATTATTGAAAGAAAAAAATGTCTCTGGTAAATGAATCAATGTATGCCTGACTGGAAATTCTTCAGTTGAACAGGTGTCCTTATGAAATTACTATTTGAGGAAATCAATTTGTTTTACCCCCAATGATATGAATTTTGTTGGCATTTCATGCATAAAGAACCATGTTTCCCAGTATTTCTTATGACAAGTGATTTAAAAACTGTTTTAAAATCATGTGTTTGAAGCAATATTTTTCATTTTATAAGTTATTTTTACAGTATTTCATTACCTTGCCACTTGTACATAACATGCTATTGAACAGTGCAGTAGCTAAAATATTTCTTTTCTGTTTTGCGTTAAAAATTTTGAAGAGATAATTAAACTTACTCTGCATACTGTAGGCACCATAATACTTTGATATATCATAGTAGGTACTACTATCTATCATGAAATACAAAAAAAAGTAACAATCAGAAAAAAATCAGAAGTAAAATACCAATTTTGAATCCAACATTATTCTTTTTTTTTCTACTAAGCACATATAGAAATAATTTAAATCCTGCAATTCATTAGAAAGAAAATATTTTGATAAAATATTTTGTTCTAAAAGTTCTGTTCTGTAAGAGGAGCATTTATAATTTTGTTCCATGTCTGGTTAACAACACTGATGGCCTTGGAAAAGCTGGCCAGCTTAACAAGAAATCAACACTATTAGTAGATTTGTTTGTTAAAAACCAATACATCAAGTAAAAACCATAGATTTCAAAGATCTTAAATAGAGAAAGTTGAAAACAATACTTTGTCTGTCTGTTGCAAATTTTTCATTACCAAAGCCCTGGTCTTTCTTCTTATCTCATATTTTCTGACCGATGCTGGAAAACTATAGTCTTCTATAGGGAAAGGCTTACCCTGATGCGAAGGAGAGAGGTCAGGTTTGAGGAACGCACCACTGCAAGGTGCTGGGGGTGCTCTGCTACTGACATACAGCATCGCAGCTCTGTTAGGAAAATTTCTGTTTATTTAACCTGGGATGCTGGGGACAGCCATTCATTTAATAAGATCTTGACCAACTCTAGTTAAGATAGTTTAGCTTTTTTACTGCTTCCTTTTAACCTCACTTTCTGTAAGGAAATTTTCAACATCTCAGAGACTAAAATTCTTCAAGTCTGCAATGTGTTTGTACTTTGTTTACTATACATAAGATGTAACATTTCTGCCCATGTGAACAAAGACTTTTACCAGAATAATGGTAACAGTGGTGTTTCTTGTCTTTACCACAGTTTGAAATGCTAGGCTGTGGGAACCTGTGTGTACAAGTCAAGGGATTTCCTGTGGGACTGTATTGGGTTTGCGTGGCAAGGTTTTGGTAGTGGAGGGCTACAGGGGTGGCTTCTGTGAGAAGTTGCCAGAAGCTTCCCCCATGTCTGATGGAGCCAATATCAGATGGCTCCAAGACAGACCTGCTGCTGGCCAAGGCCCAGCCCATCAGCCATGGGGGTAGCGCCTCGGGGATAACAGAGTTAAGAATGGAACAGCAGCTGGGAGGGAGGAGTGAGACTGTGTGGCAGGAGCAGCCCCGCAGCCCCCCGGTGAGTGCAGCAGGAGGAGGAGGTGCTGCAGGCCCGGAGCAGAGATTCCCCCCAGCCCCTGGTGCAGCCCACAGAGGCCCATGGTGGAGCAGATCGCTACCTGCAGACCTGGGAAGATCCCATGCTGGAGCTGGTTGTGAAGAACTGCAGCCCGTGGGAAGGACCCACGTTGGAGAAGTCCGTGGAGGGCTGTCTGCCGTGGGAGGGACCCCAGGCTGGAGCAGGGGCAGAGGGTGAGGAGTCCTCCCCTGAGGAGGAAGGAGCGGCAGAGACAGCAGGTGATGGACTGACCCCAACCCCCATTCCCTGTCCCCCTGTGTTGCTGGCATGGAGGAGGTAGAGAAAATCCGGAGTTTGAGTTGAGCCTGGGAAGAAGGGAGAGGTGAGGGGAAGGTGTTTTAAGATTTGTTTTTTATTTTCTCATTGCCCTACTCTGATTTGATTGGTAATGAATTAAACTAATTTCCCCAAGTTGAGTCTGTTTTGCCCATGACGGTAATTGGTGAGTGATCTCTCCCTGTCCTTACCTTGACCCAGGACCCTTTCTGGCTCCCCTGTCCCACCGAGAAGGGCAGTGATGGAGCAGCTTTGGTGAGCACCAGGCATCCAACCATGATCAACCCACCACAAGGACATCAAATGATATCTGTTTATCACAAAGCTTTTTTTAATCTGATAAAAGAGCTGAATGAAGAAATTTGGGTGTTCATTTCCAATAAAACATGAAGATCAACCAAGGGCCCTGTTTTCAGTGCTGTGTACTTATGTCACTCAGAAGAAATCAGATGTGATACTGACAGAAAAGGTAGGAATCCCAACCAAGGTCTCCCAGGAGCTGCTGGAGAAGGAGGTGGCCCTCAAGGAAATAGAGACATTGTGTTCCTCAGGCTTCTTCCATGTTGGCTTGGGTCTACTCTGACAGCGAAAACAATTTTTAACAAATAAACTAGAAGTATGCGGGCAAAACAATTGTCCATTTCTGAACCTAACTTGAACCATGTGGGATACTTATTGCTCTGGGTTCATGTCCCACTTCAACATAAATGTGGAAAGACAGCTAGAAAGAAGAAATGGATAAACAATGGGGTAGGAAAGAGAGGAGAAGGAAAGTCTAATTAAAAAAAAAAAAAAAAGAAATGTGGTATAAACTGGTATGTTATCTACAGGCCACCTATTTGTGCCAGCCAATTTTTTAACGAATAACACATGCTTCCCTTTAGCAAGTAGGAAAACATGTCTTTATTTTTAATTGAATTATACTCAGAGGATGTAAAAAAAAGAGGAGTGAGGTGGGGGAGGAATATGGCTTTAAGTTACAGGGGAAATACATTCAGAAATGGAGCTTTATATATTCCCCACACACACTCTGAAACAGTCTGAGACATTTGGAAAACCTCAAATGCTACTATGTTCTCACATCTGTATCATAAACAGTTACTAAACACCTTATTGCCCCTAATATTACATTGTCATAGGCAACCGCCTGTGCTCTCTGTACGAAAGCATCAGCTCTGGCTACATATGCAACTGTTACTCTGGGTTGGATCTGGGCCGTAAAATAAGGCATGTGGCAATCCACACTTGTGGATTAAGGCTTTGCAAACCCATTAAGACACTCCCAGTGGCCTATGGTATGGACTAACAGGCTGTCACCTCTTCTAATAGCTGGAAATGAGAACTGTTTGCTTTTAAATAGTTTTTAATTAAATATTACTTATTTAGACCGCTCCTACTTCTGTGTCGTTTCTTAGCGGACACATTCCAGAGACAAGTTTTGCCTTGAAGATTTGTATTTAATGTAAAATGGAAGTGTACATCTTATCCCCATTAGAAGCAATTTTTTCCCATCTTATTTCATGTGTGTTTTCATCGCTACTATTGTTCCTGATGGTGAAACATTTTTAAAATGGCGTATATTTCCCAATTTCAAAACAAAACCAAAATAAAACCTTCAAAATTGCACAAGGAATTCAATTTTCTCCAGTGATAAAACCGTAACACAGAACTGCCATCATCACTGAAGTGATATTTTTCCATCTATGTTATTTTTTGTTAATGATTCTGTAGAGGGCACCATTAATATACCAAGAAACTCTGGTAGGAGGATAAAAAACCAACTGACTTGGGAAAAAAAAAATCACTTTGCCCTATCATTTGAATCAATCAGCAGCTACATACAGAAAATAAACCTAGGGATACACAGAAGTATACAGAAGAACGTAAGTTAAAATTTTGAATAGTTCAAAAGCACTCTGAAATTCATTTTAGTGTGACAAATATCGCACTGGCGTTGCAGTCAGAGAAAGGGTTAGCTGGGTAGGAAATAATTAAGCGAATAGGAAGAGTCAGTGAAAGAAAGGAAGCAGAGCCAGCAGAGCAGGACCGGAGTCAGGGAGGCAGATGTGGCTGTGGCCAGAGTGAATTACCTCGAGGGAGAGACAGCAAGTAGCCAGCTGGCACTGGGAGAGGGGTATCCAGCAGAAACAACACAGTACAATGGAAGATTTACCTTCCAAGTTTCTATCATCTCTGCTGTTGTACCCTCAGTTGTGTCAAACACTTCATCATAATCCATGTGCTAATAGCAAATGTAACTTTTCCCTATTAGTCTGGGTTTGCTAAGTTAAAAAAAAAAAAAAAAAAAAAAAAGGAATTATAAGCTGCATTTATTTATGAGGTGTGAGCTTTCTTAATGGACAGAGTGGGAGACAGGGGACTATTCCAACATTCAGCCAGTACAGAATCTCCTACCTCATAGTAATAGTAATTATTATTAAGAAAAAACAGACAGGGCAGTTTTTAGTTATATTGTGACATAATAGCTGTATAAATCATGGAGAAACTGAAATGGCAAGACTACCTCCTTGCTATATAAACTACTTAAAATTTCTTGGTTTCAGGCCATATATTGTTTGCAGTCAGAAACCTACGAATATTTGTACGTTTCAGAAACCTGTGACAGATACACTCACATTATTTTACAGAAGTGCAATAGACATATCAAATATGTGACAGAATATATAAAATGTATTTTTTCACCTGGAAAGGATTTAAAATGGATTTTTAATTTAATTTCTAGTAATAATAATAAAAAAAAGAATGGCTCTTGTGAGCATAAGATACTTCATTTTGCAGAATGTCTTGTGAGCATAAGATATTTCACTTTGCAGAATGTCTCTAATTCTACTTTGACTTATTTCTAAGCAGTCAATAATTTAATATGTGGTGACTCTGATTTCATTTATATTGATGATAACTGAATTTCAAGAAAGCCCTACAAATACGTGTTTGTATATATATAATTTTTTTTTTCCTATATCGGTGTATAGTTCCCTTTTCTTAAGATCGGAATTTTCATTGTGACAGATCAATAATAGTCATGTGAAAATTCAGTTGTTATGGTTATGGTAAAGTTTAGCTTTGAGAAGTGTAAACATCTTAGTGGTGAATGGAGCAAAAGAACCTGTAAAGAATAGGAAGGCATCTTAATCTTTTGACACTGTAGTGAAAATAGCTGTGTGGTGTTGGAAACTCCAGCACTGACAACAGCTGCCAATAGATGTTTTCCTTGCCTTTGCATAATGCTTGCTCTTCGGGTGATTCTTGCACTTTCTACTTGTTATAAATTTTAAAAGCCCAAATTTACATCTACTACTGCTCTAATTCAAGTCAGTATCAAAATTCCCATTGTTTTCAATGGTTTAAACATTTCTTAGAGCTTTCTTGTGCAACTATCTGATTTCAGCTTGCAGAGGTTCATGTGAATAATTTTAACAGGCTTGAATGGGTTTAGAGTCCATCATTTTTATTTAAATAAACCTCAAAGCCCAATGGGAATTTCATCTCAAATCTTAAGAACTGGATCAAGACTATGCATAATCCATTGTAAACTGTATG
>NW_009611522.1:37547-70419 GCF_000690535.1 Cariama cristata
ACCTCTCCTAGCATTGTGAGAGGATTTGGAAAGCTCAGCAAACCTTGAGAAGAATCCAGTTTCTTGGCTTGTGACCAAACCTCAAACCTTAGAAATTGATTTTCTTTTCCTTGCAAAGGTTTTACAGCATTGTCATCACCCTGCAGTTCTGTTCAAGGCAATTCTTTGCTTTTCCGTACATGTCTCCTGTGCTGCTTCTGAAGTGAGAAAAACCTGTCCTGCAGTTAGCAGACAACTACCTCCTTCACCCTGAGATATTTTCCCTAGACTAATCTCCATGAAAAAGAACAAACTGTGATGACAAATTTTTAAATGTCTCGTGTATAAATCTCACTATAAAGTTGCTTTCTTTTAATTTTTATGTCTTACCTTTATCTCTTCATATAACACTTCTGACGACTAAAAGTGCCTTCAAGGTAGACTGTATCTTTGTGTTCACGTGGTCCAAAACACAGCTGGACCATGACCCTGTGTGGGGCCTCTAGGTACATCTGCAATGTAAATAAAAGGCAATAATAATAATAGCCTCTCATACAATTTATGTGAGCTATAGCTATGGAGTAAACCTTTCATGAACAAAGTTTCTTGGTGCCAGACAAGTTTTTGTTGGTCAGGAGTCCTGCTCTGACTCTAACAGCTCACAATTGTATAAGCAATTCCTCATGCCAGCCACCCTCCTTTGGGGTTGTAAATTCTCCTCTTTGAACCTTATAAATCCATTGACCTCTGTAACTTGGCACTTTGCATCAGAATAAACGACCCACCTGCTAATGAATTTATTGAAACAAAGCATACATTTTGCTGACATGACCCCACATTTTTCCAAATGCTGGCTTTTAGAAACCTTTAGGGAAAGTCATCTGCTTAAAAAAGTGGTTTTCTAAACTAATTCCTTGGCTTTATTTAAACATTTAAAAATATATGTTGAAATGCTGTATGAAATAGTGCCAAAAAAGTGAATAATAGTGGATATTATTTTTAAATGTTCATCTGTAACTACATCTCTCTAAACTTAAAATTTATGTTTCGTGAGGGTTTTTTCAGGGAGGAATGCATTATATTTTAAAAAGAAATTAATGACCTTTAGTAAAAGTAGAGATGGCTGGCAACTCTGCTTTGTGTGTAGTAATAAAAATGGTTTATTGTACTAACATAGTTAAACGCAGGAGCCAAATTATACTCAGGCTCAGCTTCATATCTTGGGTGACTCTGGGGGCATCATTTGCTGACCTGGATTCCTCCGCTTCTCCAGTCCCACTTCTTTTTCTGCCTGAAAGCAAAGCTTAAACAAACTAAAGTAAATATCTTTTCTTTCATTTAGCTATATTTATTTTCCATTGGCTCCTTTAAAGCAGCACCACTAATGTCCCCAGAGCTCTCAAACCCATTTATTTTCTATCTACTACCTGCCAACCCGAAGCAGAAGCTAATTCACCCCAGAAGGTTTAACTCCCGTCAGCTGCAGTACGAGGGGCATATCAGTGCCACTGTATGTAGGTGAGGATCAATAGGCTTAGGAGGTATAGAAAGGACATGGCTTGAGGAAAACAGGGTTTGGAGGCTGATCGTGAAGAATCCAGAGGGACTTGGTATCTGGGTTTGGTAGGGGAGCTTGTTTAGGAATAAAAAAGGATATTCCACAAGGAAAAAGGGAAACTCAAGCTCATTGTAAAAAATCAGCTGCAGATTAGAAGTTTTCTCTTTTGATTTACAGCACTGGTAAGAAGCAGATTGCATAGTCAGGGTAAAGAAGGATTTTCAAGGTTCTGAAGGATTGAAATCCTAATTTTCAAAGCATGCTTTAACATCTTGAACCTTCTTTTCTTCACTTTATGGCACTTCACTTTATGGACTCTAGGCTAAACACCCACTTAATGTCAAAGGTGACAGGAGCTAGTCAGAAAGATCCAAATCCATGTAGGTTATTCACAAAAGTGTAAAACCATCCCCAAAGGAATAATTATCTGAAACACTTGCCATAATTCTGAATGGTTATGTAAGAGTAGGATTTTTGTCTGGAATTTCTGTGTTGCGATCCCTGATGAAATTTTTTGGCAATGTTTTGAGGTACAGTTTATATTTCCACAGTCTCAAATTTAAGTTGTAACCTTTAACAGTTCTCCTAATCTTGTTGCTAGAGAATCATCTTTAAAAACTGTCTCTATACTTTCACATTACATTCGTTTAAGAGGACTAGTGACCATCTGATTTTCTTGTATGGCACTAATTTTTACTTATTCTAAAACCATGGATTTTACATAAGCTAAAGCATTTCTGTGTTGTGGAAAATAACCTCTGTATTACAGACACAGAAGAGGATAATCCATGATGCTACTCATTTCTGAACTGTTACTTATGCAGGAAACTGAATATGTGCAACAGACATAGGGGATCCCACCAGACGAACCACACTGCCTGTGCGAGGGAAGGCAACTTGCATTCTAAATCTAATCTTGGATTTATAAAGAGATTCTACTATTCTGTGATTCCTTCCTAATCCAAAATCAAGAAATCAGCATGGCCCTTGAAGTCAGCATAGCACAAAAGCAAGACTCACACCAGCTGGGCATCTAAGAAACAGAATTCTCTGTATTGGTTTTCTTTTCCTTTATCTGGATGGATATAATTTTTCCTCTCTTCAAATGTGAAGATTTCTTACATTCTTACAAGCCAGAAAAAACCACAGTCACTTGAATGCAAGTTAGACAATGGCGTGTTCTCAATGGCATTTTTAACAGTTTAAGGTGACTCTGAGGCTTGAAAGATGACATTTGCCCATGCAATGAAGGGCAGGCACAACATTAGTAAACCCATTCTCTCCAAGGCCAAGCAAAAAGGGATGAATAGGAATATGTACTTACTGTTGGATGGTGAGACAGATGGACTACCCTCATCATCCAACTTGATCCAAATGTATCTTACTCAAGATCCAGTCCTTAGCCATCATTACACCATCGTGAGAAAGACTGAACAAACCCTGAAACAGTCAGATGTGTTTTCATCCACAAACTGTGGTCCAATCAACATCTCAGCTTCTCTTCAGTTAGCCGAGTACCTGAGTCCCATAAACATTACATCCACCCGTCCAGTGAAATTCTACCAAAATGTCCATATTCTTAGCAAGTGGACATTAGCATGGACTTTTTCCACCTAAATTTAGACACTTAAGTGTGGCATCTAAGGTAGGAAATTAAATACCTCGGACACCTCAGTGTCAAAGGAAAGGTGTACGTTCTTTGCATGTGCCCATCTATCTTCATACTTTTCATGAATTGTTTAAGTACTACATGATTAGAACAATTATTGAAGGTAGAAGGGTCGAATCCAGATCAAGAACTGGACAATGGCAGTCAAGAGGAAGTCTTCGTAATGATATGCTGGGGTGTAAACTCACTTCCATCTATATGATCTTCCCCTCCCACATTTAAATTCATTTCCTACGCAAAAACAGCTTGTACGCTCACACACTGTATGTGCCAAGCTTGCCTGTGCTTCCTCATTCACAGTCTCTCAATAAATTGTGAATCTCACCCAGTTTCTGTATCTGACAAAAGGGTTGAGATCTCAAACATTATTCAGTGCTCACATATAATATTTTATGAAAGCAGGTAGGCAGACAAAAGAAAGAGATGCAGTAACTTTTTTACGTAAAGGACAGGTTACAATATGAACTTGCAACTTGTTTGATACCTGACAATCCGTTCATGAAAGAAAAGTTATAAATAATCAGCTTGGCAAACCTTCAGATGGTTCTGAACTGTTCATACATATCAAAGTCAAGCAATCATGAGTGGATGGGCTGAAATTAGTTAAGTACTCCTTATCTTTAAAAAATAGACCAAATAGAAATTTTATAACTAAATATAATTTTATTACTGTAATCTCTGTGCAATTTTAGTATACTTATCCAAATGCTGAAAATGCAAAAGTATTTTTCTAAATATTATCAACATTGGCACAAAAAGCCTTAAAAATTCAGTGGGAAGGGGAATTGTCTATGTTACTGAAAAGAGGATCAGGAAATATTTTTCTGACATTTCATTCACCAACCAGAAAGTGTTAGCAAGAATGTATTTGGCAATGATTATTTTTTTCCACGAATGTTTCACTAACCACCCACTCACCCACACACACAGTTCTCCCTCCTAACATTTGGATTCCTCTTAATCAAAAACTGGAAAGCTTGTTGTCAAGTTTTTGATCTTTAATTCTTACCAGTCAAAAAGCCACTTTTCTACTGAAAAAAAAAAACTTAATGAAAATGTGTTGGCCAGCCAAAGTGTTGTCCGTATGAAAACTGTAATCAAGCTTTAGTAAATTATGGAAAAGAAATGGATATTCTTGATGTCAAACTCATGCTCCAAGTAGAGAGGATTAGCAATGCAACAGCTTTAGGAAACTGCTGCTGCTGCCACTGTCTTTTGCTCCAACCTAGAAGACATTTAAAATTATGATTGTGACCAGGGGTGTGAGATTGACAAGCACAGGACCCTAAATTCATTTAAAACTGGCTGAGGTTTGGGGTTCCCTTGTAATTCTGCATGAGATACAGGCAGCTGGTGAAGGATTTGAACAAGAACTAGTTCTAAGCTACTTTAAAACTGAAAGCTGCTTTGAATCCTTAAAGTAATTTGAACTATTGTGTGGCATTACACTCTTTAAATGATGAAAGGTTTTAAACTGTTTTAAGAGTTTAACATATAGTTGGTAGGAAAAAAAAAGTCGTATCCCAGGACTTCAAAGGGGAAGAGGTGGGTGCACAATACAAAGCGGTTCATGATGTAATGTTACAGTGTGGACATCTGAACTAGCGTCAAGATTTGGAGTGATCATGTTGGCCTTGCTTCATGTAAAAACGATGGCACTGACATCATCTGGTCTTTTTGGAGGGGCTCTTCACAAGGTCCTTTTATTCCCATTCAGATTGTTGGACACGTGTGCTGCATTTGATGTGACCGATTACAGAAACCTGTTGTGTTCCTGAAGGAAGTGCCTGGATGTTGCTCCAATTATTTCTCTGAGATTGAATACAGAGTTATTACTTACTTCTGTCTCCCTCAAGCAAAAGTATGTTTCCAAGAACTAAGTGCTCTCCTTTGCTATTAGAGATTTGGTAACTGCATGAAAATCACGTGGTTCAGTCTGAATCTGAAAAGGATGAAGAGTATGCGGACTGGAGGAAGGAACCGCTTCGAGGAACTAGATTTGACAACCAACACCAGAGGGCTTCTTGCTGGAAAATGGGGTAGAATTCACTGAAACCAAAGCAGTTTATCAAAATGAGAACTCAGACCCAGAATCTCACTCATTCCTAGTGAATATGCAGATCCAGTCTCTGCTAGATATTCTTGCTGACCCATATTTGCAGTACGAACAGTACAGACCATCTTCCAAATGCCTCCTGACCAAACCGGGCTCCATCGGCAGCGTCCTAATTCAAGGGCAGCTCTCATACAGGCATTTGCAGTCTAGGGGCTTACATGCATGGATGCATTTTGCCTGGGGGAGAATGAAACGATTCATATACTTTATAAAGTGGAATAGTTTCTTCTCCCAGGTAACAGGACACACAGACCAAAATGTCAGACACAGACGACCTACTGAACACAAGTTAACAAGATCTTGAACAATTTTCTACAGAGGAGTGTGATGAACCCATTATAAGGAATGATGTGGACCCTCTGTGGGCTCTCAGTGTTTCAACTGTATCATTATTTGTCATATTTACAGTATATGACAAATGAGCTAAGGGGAGAAAAACCTGGCCTGGAAAGAGATTAGATCATCTGGGATGAAAAACTGCCAACACTGAGGCTTTACACCAAAAGAAAAGTAATAATCATGCCTTACATAAAGCATATGTAAGCTCTGCAGCTACCTTGAAAAAATGCCCCCCTTCAGGACATTTCTTACCCTTTCTTCTACACACAGTTCACCATCTCATTCATCTTCTTTGAGGCAAAGATGCATTTTCCTTCTTCTTTCTTCCTCCCCCGCAGAAAACATCATATACAGAAATATGAGCAAACTGTGGTTTGAATCACTTCCACCCTTTCAGAAATTATTAAGCATTCAACCTATGAGAAGCCGTGTTTCTAATCACTTCTATGTTCCCTTGACCAAGCGCTTTTCCCGATATCTCTGTCATTTAACACTGAATACTAACGAAGCCTGACTTTGTTAGAAATGTTCCTCCTTCATCTTGTTTTTTTACCCTTGAGGTGCATTTCTGCGTCACCTTTGACATCAGTGTATGCAGCCCCATAACAGTGTGACCCATTTCAGAAAATTTTGTCCTTACGTGGCTCTACTCAGCTTTCCAGATGCTGTTTTACAGATACTCTGAATGGATACAGAGGTTAGTTGGCCCTTTAAAATTTGACCTGAACAAAACACATTTATGAGAACTCCATGGCATAGAGTGTAATGTACAATATATGTCTAAGTATTTAAAGTGTACACTACAGAATGAGACATTTTACTAGCTGGAATCACATCATTTACCTTGTGGCAATGACCTCCTGCTGTGCAACATATTTTTTGTGTGTGCATAGACATTACATGGAACGAAAAACCATACTATAGGCAGCTCTAACAAGACCCAGGTATTCAATGAAATTCAATTCCTGTTTTCTGTAGCACTCCTTTTACCACTGAATAGCTTCTTTTTATTTCCTTCCCTCCCCCCTCCCCGAGCTCCCTTTCTTGCAGAGTTCAGGGCTATGATGCTGATTCCTTTCCTGACACATCCATCCTACACTGATCATAAAGAGCAAGAGGCTGACAGATAATGTCAAACAGCTTTCCATGGGAACTCGGATTATGCAAGTACAGTTTGATCTCTGCAATGGTTCAGAACCACTCAGATGCACATTGTGCGCTGGTGCCAAAAGTTTGTCTCCAGGCTACTAGGAGAGATATTTAAGGCACTGTGATGTTTAAACAGAAAAAATATGTCTTTTATTAATCATATTTGCACAACTGATCAGGAAAATTCATTTCTTATGTTTTCAGAATTAATTTTGTGGAGCAAAGTGAAGTCAGATTAACCTATAGACCTAAGCAAAACTATGGCTTCTTTGTTTCAGGCTGGAGAAAGGCCAAATCACATTATAGCATACGTTACCGGTAAGGTTATATCTTAGGAAAGCCTCAACAGGCTTTGAGAAGGAACCAGTATCTAACAGAGTTAACGGCTGGGTATATAGCTCTATCTTGTACTAGTTCCAGATTCTTACATTATAAACCACACAGCTATCAGTTTTATTGTCACTGCAATTCCAGATACATGCATATATTACACAGACACTAAGGTAATGCTTCTGATGAATGAAAGGGACACTTTTTTTGCCCAGACAGTCCATGCACAGAGATGGGGAGAACATATACTAGGTAAGACTGTTGGAACACATCAGCTTCTACTTTTCCACCGTGCATCACTTGCTTTTCCATTGTTTTTTTAATTCTCTATGAATATTTGTTGCTTTATTCCACTGTCTTTCAATGTGATTAATCTGAATTTATTGCACAAAAATTTTATCCAGACATATGGTTTCTAGCTAACAGTCCATTGCCTAATATACGTAAAGTAATTGGGGCAAAATTTTGAAATATGCTGACCTATTTAACTAGGATGTATACAGTTACCTAACCAGTTTTTTCTGTGTTTTCAGAGGTGTTGAGAACTGCAGTGCCTATTGAAGTTAGTGGGAAGTTTGTCTGCTCAGCATGTCTAAAAACTGGACTTTAATTAACATTTTATTGATTATTAAACTATCTATGTGTTCAGTCAGTAGCATAAAATTCTAATGATTTTAGTTTTCTGGTCATTTTCAGTTGCTCTAGAAAAACAACAGTAAGCAGATGATATGATAAGTAAGTTGTTGTTTTTAATGGAAATGCATACTCTACATCTCTTTTAACTCTACTATTTTTCATACCTTAAACAAAATTTATTTTACATAGGGTATCCAAACAAGACAACATGTAAGAACTTCAAGATGAATTTGTTTATCTATGCTTTCCGGTCAGAATGGCTAACCAAACCTATGTCTTCATTGCCAAGTACAACAACTCTTCCTTCGAGCTGTCATCTGCCTCCTTTCAGGAAAAGGCAGAAGAAATAGGTGTTTCCTGCATACCTTGCCAGTCTCAACGATATCAAAGGCATTGACTTTATACCCAGTGAGGTTCATGTGAAACCAGTGAAGCCAATGCCTTAATTTCCTTAAAAGTTAGAAATCTATGTAATTTTATATTTGTTTATGGAATGAAAGAGAAACCTTAAGGTCTTTTTTTCATGGTGTCATCACACAGTATTACACTTGTTTCACACAACAAAAGCTTCTGATTGAATAAGATATGCAGGGACTAAGACAAACCGTTTTGGACCACTGACCTTGATCCATCTAGTTTATATTTTATTTAGGAATGCCTTCTTCCATTGCATATCAGTACTGTTCTACCTTAGCCCCATTGTGCTAAGCCTCATTTCAAATAATGTGGAAACATAAGCAATGCTGTGGATGTAGAAGGCACGTATATATCATTCCAGTGAATTTTCTAACTATTGCAAGGTTCACAGTTAATCAGAAATAGGTGGAACCACTACATTTGAATCCAGATTGTTATTTTGAACATCTGGAAGTCTGAATATATTTGCTTTTGATTATCCCATGCCTAATGCCAGGAAGGTTTGATCCAACGAAGCCTTGAACCTCTTTCACTTACAATGAAATCAGGAGCTAATAGTTAGTTGGGATCTCTCAATTTACCTTGTCCTTGAGAATCAGCGAAATGCCTTGCAATGGAAGGCTGTTTCCAGAAGAAAAAAAAAAAACAACAACAAACTCTGCAGCCATCCATCTCAAAGAATATTTTTCATATCCAAAAAATAAAAGCATTAGGCTTAAGTATCAGACTTAAAGCTGTCAAATTCCTGGCCAAAAGAGATGTTAGCGTTTCACATAATCTAATGTATACATTTAGGCAGTTTCATGGTTCACTCAGTTCCTCCAGTTTCTTTTTCATTTGGGATCCATTCCAGCCCCTGTCACTGAGACCCAGACTCTTTACATGGCTGTAAAGTCTCCACAGCAGTGTAGCCTGGGCTGTGTGGAATCTTGGGATACTTGTGTCCATCTGGGGGATCCAGGAAGAAAAAGCGCTGAAGCTTTAAAGGTACGATGGACTTTTAAGGCCCATAAATTGGCTGTAGGAAAACGCTCAAGAAGGCATTAATAATATGTTTGAAAGCCTCCCTTCTCAGCATTTTCAAACCAACATAAACATGAATCCTGCCTTATTCCTCAGCATTATGAAACATTAATGGCTCTGAACTGTAAAATAACTAAATCTATCTTTTCTGTCCTTCTCCAGAGTACCTCCAAATGTTTTCGTTCATTTTCTACACTCTGTCACAGACATATTTTTATATTTCTTTGTCATTTCTTTGTCTCAGCTCCGTGAATAACAGAAATGATCCAATTACCTTGAGGAGAGGCTTTCTAATAAAAATTTATAAAGAAATGGTAGGTGGCGTCACCTTGTCTCTCGCTTTTTCCTTTTTTTTTTTTCCTTCTCTGTTGTCGGTCAGGAAAGAAATGCAAACACTGACATGAATATTTTTGTATGTAAATAGAGGTAGAGCAAGGGAAAACAAGATTTTATATTGTTCCCTGCAAAAATCATTACTGGATCAGATGTACTAGTAGTTGTAACTGGCCAAAGTTTTCCTCAGATCACTCTGTTGGGGCAGACGTGGGTTTCATCCAAAAGGTGACATTAAGGGATTTGATCCCAGAACTCCCAGGGTAGCAGAGACACTGATGGGAAAGACTGCTCTCCTGGCTTTCAGCTCCTCCACCCCCCGGCAGCTGAGCTCCCCTTCCCCTGGCCATTCCTGTGCCTCAGAGGGTTTTGGAATAGATTCTTCCATCAGGAGAAGAGTCAATGTGAAAATAAATACAGTCTTTAGTTTCAAACTGCGTTAACATCCAGATACATCTGAACATGGTTGCTGGATGGTATAACGCATGTTTCTTGGCACTACATTTTCCTTGTCCCTAGTGTTTTCCGCACAGGTAAATGCAATCACAGTTTGTCATATTTGGACTTTTCTGCCAGTATTTAGAAGTAAGGAATAAGCATTCTCATTTTCATGTATGAATCAATGGATCTGAACTTTTTGCAGAGTTATTCTGGTGTTTTCTCTCTTTCTGTGGTACTCTTCTGTCTCAGTGCCTGTGTAGCAGAATGTCTTCCTTGCTTATTTTTTTCCTCAAAATTCTGCTCTTCTGTGAGGCTTGTATAGTGCTCAGAAAAGACTTTACAGTGGATGTGCCACATGTGATGTCCAGGTTTATTTATTCTTTTCTGATGATTTATTAACAGAATGGATTTCTATATACATTTTTACATGAACATGATTTTGTGTTGATTTAATTTATGAATTGAGAAAGCCATTGCTGTTGTCAAGAGTACATTAAATAATTTCATAAAATTATTTATATTTTTTTCATTAATTTTACACATTGACTAAAATAATTTCAGAATTTTTATTAAGTGACTCAACTCTCGGACAGTGTTTTTGCAGGCTTTGACTATTTCTCTTGGTCTTTTCAAGAGAAGCCTAAAGAAAGAAGCCTAAAGTGTTACTGTTAAATCTAAATTTTGGAAATGGTACTGCAACGAAAAAAGGAGTAACCAATGGAAATACTCTAGAAATGAATTTAAAAACAAGTTGCTGATCAAATAGAATACCTCATCTACCATGAGCTGGATTGTCCTTAGTTGATGAAACTGTAATTCCTGTTTCAAGCCCAGCTTGCATAATTTCAGAACTTTTTGACACCTAATAAGAAAGCTAGCTCAGTTGTTCCATTAACTATAATAAAAGAGAGCAGTGACCTCTGGACATTCTCTTCTACCCCCCACCCCTGAGAAACAAAGTCCTGGTACATTCAGTGCTTGTAGAAGAAGCCTGTTGGAAGTCTACTCTGTGGCTAAAGCTTTCCTGTCTTCCAGGAAGCTTGTCTCCCTTTTTTCTCTAAAAAAACTCCCTATTTGGTATGTTGCCAGACTCTGGAGAGCCAAGGTGGTTGATCATCTTCTGAAAAGGAAGAAAAGAAATGCAGTTACTGATTTTTTCTATTAAAGATTTCAGATTCTCATTCCATAAGAAATGTCAACATGCTTTTAAATTCCATTTTAAAAAGAAACTTGCTTTCAAGTTTCAGACTTTCCCTAGAAAGAATTCCAGTTCCTGCTCCTACCTGATTTTGAGTGCATTTATCCATAGAAAAATTCTTAACTTTATTTTAACCCAAGATTGCTCTCTGTTTTGGGGATCTGTGCATCTGTCTCTGCCTCTCTGTAGTTTAACAAAAATAAAATAGATGATAATTCAGGCCCACATTTCTTACTTTTATGTGATAAAGAATGTTTAAATCCATGCTGAGTTTCTACCTTTTTGTTTGGGGCATGGTTATTTCCTGCAGTAAGTACTTACTGCAGGCAGAGGAAAAGAACTTGACTCTAAGATAAAAGGTACAAAACCAATAGCACTCAGACACAGCACCTAAGAGAGAATCGTAACAGGCAGAAGGAGGTTAATGCACAGAATGTAATGAATTCTTTTATAGGCGGTTTTAAGTAGACTCCATGGAGGAGTTGTATACTCTAGCTGCAAATACTAGGTTGGGTGACTGAAATTCCTTCTATAAGTTCTTTATATATAAATGTTTAGCTACCTACCAGCAGAATGAAAAAGGTCTGGCTTTTGGTGGCATCTGAAATAAAAAGCAGCTGCCTGATGTTCTGGGAGCTGCCTTCCACCAGGCAGTTTATAACCACTGCCTCAGTTCTGCAAGACTCAGAACTTTTTGAATCCTCAAGGGCATCCAGAAATTAAGTTTGCCCGTCATAAGCATTGTGTACTTGAAATATATACAGATAAAATGCTTTGTATTTTTTCCCTACCTGCTTGCTTTTCTGTTTGTCATTCAAGATCTCATAAAATTGTAGTAGAACAAGTGTTTTAATTAGTGTAATTTGTGTGTACCTTCTCAAAAGAGCAGTATGCTCACAGACTGCTTTGGGTGCTCTCATAATTTGTCAGGCTCATAGATTAAATATGATAAATTAAGCACATGTTTTTTTGTTGTTTTTTTTTTAAAAATATTTTGTCATTGCTGTACAGTCAGTGTTCTGCACAGATATCCTCTGCTGTGAGACTGCACCTCACTACATTGAAACAAGAGGACTGTTCGACTGTGTGTGCATTACAGTGAAGATCATCTATATGTCTTTGATGAACATAGAGGAAGAATGGTTTTGCAGGTATTTCCACTGAACTGGCATAAATGTCTTGTGTAGGTCTTATCATACACTTGCATTCAGGAATCAGCTGGCAAATTTAGGACTCCAGCTGTGTTGGGCACTTTGAGGGAGACCACCCTTGATCAAAAGTATTAGGTGTTAAATTAACAAAACAAATTCAGTTGATCTGTTACTCCCTGTGCCCTTTTCAACTTACTCATCCCTGAGTCTCCTCTGCTTTTTCTGCATGCCAGTCCTCATTCTCTACAGAGGAATGATGTTAGTTTGCTTCATGTTTTAAAGGGAGGAATGAGGTACTGCAGTGCAATGAAAGGGGAACCCAAAAACTCCACCAAACCCAGCTTATGTGGGTTTTGCATCTGTTCGGTGAGAAATGTTAAAAAGAAAGAAATCCACAAGTTTGTTTTGTTTTGTTTTGTTTTGTTTTGTTTTTTTAAAGGTATTCATTAAACACAAAGTAAATATAAAAGTCAAATAAACCTACTGAAAGTGGCAAACTTGAAGGGGTCTGCCAGAACAGCATTCTAGTAAAAAGAGAGGTTTCCTTGGACAGACTTCCTTCCTTCTTAATGCAACCATTACCAGTATCATCATCTCTTTCAGTGCCTTCCACTCAGATACTTCTGTGTGTCCTAGTATGTAATGATAAACAACAATGTAATTAAAACACCTTAATTTTTTATTGATGCTGAAGGTACTAAGAAAGGAGAGAGTGGTCTGGGAAGCTGGCTGTTGCACTCCACAGTCAGTAGCAGCTCTTCATCTTTTTGTTAAGCAGCCTTGGAGCTTGAAGGATTTCTCACCTGCATAGATTGTGACACAAGACTCATAATTTTCCACAGTCTGTTCTTTAACAGCTGAGCTGGAAGCATGATCCTTGGAAGATGTTCCCAGGATTGATTTGACTTGAGTCAATTATTTTGAAGCAAGGAAACCATGTGAATGAAGGGAGGACACCTCATACTGTCACCAGAAGAAAGACTAAAGTAATCTTCAAATTATACAACTGTGTCTACTGATGACAGTAACGAGCTCCTTAAAAATGCAGATAGCAGCTCAGGGAATGATTAACTTGTATTATTGACAGATTAATACTGAGTTAAAAACTATAGCATACTCTGAGTCTTTCACATCATTTCATGATATATATTTCAAAATTTCAAGGTAATAATAAGTGAAGATGAAATTGTGATTAAAATAGAGTTTTTCTGGTTGGAAACAAAGACAACCTTCCATGTTTTCCAAATGGAACTGTGATTATGGACCTAATGTAAGAAAGGTTTTTAAATCATTAAGTTTCAAGGCAGTCTTATAGCTTGCTTCTTTATTGGGTATTGCATATGAAAAAATGACAATGAAAAGTGAAATCTGCTATTATTTGTCATGCCTACAACAGCTACTCTATTTGCTGTCAGATTGCATTGTATGCATTGTGCATCTTTTAACAGCACTTAGACATGCTAACATAAAATACAAAGATGATCCAATTACATTTTCTGCAACTGCATCTCATTTTGCTAATGCTTACAAATTAAGGGTGTCTATCACCCCTTACATGAGACGGAACACAGATAGCATTTTAAATCCCTTGAATTTTATAGTGTACACCACTTAAATACAGAAGCAACTCTAACTGAAAACAGTTCACATGTAGCTCATAAACTAGTCTAGTCAATATGAAAATGCAACCGTGTAGTGTATACAGAAATACTTCCTCCTTACTGTTATTTATTAGTGGTAGTATTATTTATTTGTGGCAGTTTGCTTTAGGTAATTTATTTACCAAAGACAGTTTAAATGTACAGCATTAGTGCTTATCTACTTCCAGAATGATCAGTGTATATTGTCTCTTTTTTTGTCTTATTTTTTTTTTTTTCCAAACTCTCTTGCCATGGGTAGCAAACCCTGAAAAATCCAATGAACCTTTACAGAAGGCAGGGTATTGGAGGACAGTCTTTTGGAAGGATCTTATTTGTTCGTATGTCACAGATTTGTATGAAATACAAGAACTTCAGACAGTAAAGGAGACTCATACTGACATTGCCAATGGTGACCAAGTGGGGTGGCAAAATCTAACCTTCTAGGCAGAGTTTCATTAAACACAGATATGCAGTTGAAACTCTTGTGCTCCAATGGGAAACACAGTATGGGATTTTATTGAAACTGTTTCACTCTAGAAGTAAAACAAGACCTGAGTCGTTCCTGAGTAAAAAGTGCTCTTACTCACACCTGGTACCTCCATGCTGTGCTGGACATTGCCTGCTAGTTTCCTGGGGGTTGTCATGCTCACCCAGCCCTGGGGGCTACAGCCACTGAACTGATGGGGTATTTGCTTTGGTAGCATCACTGGGGCTGAGACACCAAATCCAAGCTTTTTGCAGCACATCCCTGTAATGCAGCAGGGTGAGGATGACTTGGGTAGCGAGGTACAGACTCTCCTCATCTATCAAGCTGCATGCCTTTTCTAGCAACATTTTCCATTAGTGGTGAATGGCTGCAGATGGACAGTCCTGCTGATTTCCTAGGCCACTGCTGTCTTCCCAGGAAATCTTCTTGGGAGGAATAGAAAGGAGAGTGAGGATAAATGCCCTGAAGTCCCTTCTGCATGGTAGTGGGGCTGAGAGCAGTGAAAGTCTCTGTAAGTGGCAGCTGCTGTGACCCTTTTCAGCTGCTTTTAAAAACTTTGCACCAGATACTGGAAGATTTTAGGGGCGATACATTGGGAGAGTTTGTTCCTCTGCTTTTCTTTGTTCTTGAAACTGCCTGTTTAAGCACAGCTAATATTCCACAAGGTTTTTTCATAAAAAGGAGTCGTTAGAGATTCTGTGACAGGTTTAATTTTTTAGCTGAACAGTTGTTTATGCTTTTCCTCTGATTTCAATGGGAAGTGTATGGCCCTCCACTTCATTCACCTTTAAAGAGGAAACTAAATTACCTTAGTGCCAAACAGTTCAACTCTCTGTTTTACTTTTTTTTGTTTTCATCTTTATTTTTATTGCCATTAACGTGGTTACATATGGGTAACCGTATGGCGGGATACAAGTATCAGATGGTTGACCAGAAGTCTGGCATCTGCAGAAATTAGTTTATTTCCGAATGGGAAAGTGAATCTTTAGCAAATTAGTAATTATGGAATACATGGAAATCATAGCTGGACAGATAACCCAATGCTCTTCTCCACTACACAGCACCCCAAACTCACCCGGAGATTTGGGGACGTGATGTGTCACTCAGCCTGAGCAAGAGTACCAGGAGTTTGCTGCATAGAAATTTCTGGGTCTGTGAAAAAAAGAGTATTAGAAACATATTACAGTAGAGTTGACTTCTTGGTGTCGCTTCAGTGCTGTGGAGTCATAGTCATAAACAGTAGCCCCAAGAGGCCCCAGCCCAATAATAAAGACATTGTTATAATAAACACAGCACAGATGCTCAGAGTTGCTTACAATACAGGCAGTAGTACGTCCTCTAGTCAAAAGTTTTGCTGCTGCAGGATTGATTTTTTGCAATATCTCGTGCTTATTTGCAGTATCCCAAGGGATGGCTCTTTTCTCCTTTTCTTCCATTGTAAGTTTTCTTTCTAATATTTGTCCTACATTTCTCTATTTTTAGCAACATAATAACAGCAAGAAAAAGTCTTATTACCTGTAGTCAGACTCCCACCTGTATAATTCCTCTTCAATAAATGTTCCCTCTTCATTTCTTGGCCAAGAAGTAAGAAATGCTTAGCTCTTTTAATCATATAATAAACTTTCATCACTCAGTATGTCTTTTTGCAGGGATGAATCCTGTTTTCTCTTTAGCAGCAGCTTCAGCACTAACAATAAACCCAAAGGAATTGAGAGAACAGAAAATCCTGCATGGATCCCAGAGCAAGAGCAGCTTTGGATGGACAAAACTGAGGTACAGGGAGGTGCATGAGGGATTTGCTTTGCTGGAGAGAACATGTCTCCCTCCTTTCCCTGCAACATCTCCAGTTCCCTGCAGATGTGATTCTCTAGTGACCAACACACAGAGGTGAGGATTTTGTACCTGTGTATTTTTGGTTGCTCTTCTCTGCATTCCCCTCACTTTTCTAACCATTCAAGTCATACAGGAAATCTGGTTTGCTGTAATATTTCTGGTTTTGAAGAGGAGAAAAAAAAATAGTCATAGTTCTGACTGAAAGTTGTCCCCAGATTGTTCATGAAACCAATACTGACTTGATGTTTTCAGACTCTTGAAGTTTGCAGAACAAACTGTGTTCTTCCCAATCACACTTTCTGGATGAAATGATCATATTTTCTGAGAGCTGCTGTGTGCTCTACCTTTGAATAATATTGGGAAATTTCTCCTAATTTGAAAAGTCTGCTGTGCCCATGGTGTCAAAACTGTTCACCCTATGGGGTGTCAGGATGGAGTCCCCCAGGAGTCCCCCAGGCCTATCCCACCACCCAGAGAGCTGGCTGTCCTGGGCACTGGGAAGTGCTGAGTCTGCTTAGCTTTGCTGTGGGTCCTGGCTGTCCTGGAGCCCCAGCCCAGAGACAGTACTTCCACTGCACAGCCAAGGGCCTGAAAAGTCAACTGCAAAACTTTCAAACCTGCCTGGCAAAAACAGAGCTCAAGAGTCATTGAAACAGGGTAATGCTCCTAGAAAGTTTTGCTCTTAACAAAAAAACAAAGTCCAGGGGAAAAATGTGCTCTTAGAATTTTTTTAATGTGCTATGAGAAATATGCATATGCAGCTTTCTCTGCCTTATGGTAGTGTGCACTTTTTGTGTGTTAGTGTTGGACTGGAAAGGGTGAAAATGAAAATAATTTGGGAGACCTGACCTAAGCTTCATCTTGCAATCTGTCAATTCCTGACATGAAGATGAACTTGAACATATCTGGTTTATGATCAACTACTACAGGAAAGGGCTCATAATAGAAACACCACTTTAAAGTACTATTTTTCATTATAATGATGTTCTACTATAATGACAACATCAGTCTGATCAAGCCCAATGTCAGATAGATCTATAAGATGTTGGATTGGATGCATAAATTATTTCAGTCCAATCAAATTCTTTTTCTGCTACAAGAATTGGGGAAAAAACTCGGGGGGGCATTGGTTTATTAGGAGATGAGGCTTTAGGTTTTTTTTTTTAATTTAATTGTCTGAATTTGATCCAATTGAAGAGGAGAGTTGAAATGTTACTACTTTTACCCGTGCCAGATTGCCATTTTCTGTAGCAGTGAAGTAGTGCAAAGGCTGAGAATTTACACAGTGAGAGACATTCAGTGGTGTGCAGAAATATGCGGCAGTGATAAAACTGAAAGCAGAGGGCTTTACATGTGGAAGAGATCATGACGGATCAGAAGCTGAACTTTTTGACTTGACAACGTGGCATCCTTCCAAAACCAACAAAGGCAAATGTCACTCAGAGCAAATTAACAGGAATATTTAATGCAAGACATAGGAGGCAACTACCCGTCTGCTCAGCGCTGATCAGTTGTCTGCTGGAGTACACCAGTGTGCTAAAGCACCACATTTAAAAAGTGATGTAAGGGAACTGAAAAAAGCCTAAAGGAAAGCAAACACTATAAGACATTTAAAAATGCGACCTATAAAGAAAGGTTGAATGAACTGGGTTTGTTTAATTCATAAAGGAAAAGACTATGGCAGAACATGTTTACAATTTTCTAATGTATAAAAGATTGGTCAGCTAATCACATCGGCTAATGGGCAAAGTATGTGGTAAGTACAGCACTGCAAATTTGAGTTACATTTTAGTAAAAATTGCCTCTGTCAAGGGATAATAAAATACTGGAACAGCTTACAAATGGACATGATAGACTTTCCCATGAGAATAGGTTGTACAGACATCTTCCAGGGCTGATTTGCGTAGGAGTGGAGGACAAATTGGACAATCAGAGACCGATTGCACCCAGCAGATCCAGGGTTCAGCGTGACTCTGTCAAGGGACTCTACTGGAGAAAAAGGAGTGGAAGAGGGAGAGAGAGCAGAGCAAAGATGGAAGGCAGTAAATGCTGTATCTTAAAAGCTGGTAACAGAAAAAAGTAAATGAGAAAACCTTGTTAGAGGGCACTCTGCTGAATCTAAACGGTTGCACCAAGAATCCTGCTCTGCCACAGCCCAGGCCTGCATCTTGCTCCTGCTGCCTTTCCACAATTCTTCTGCTGGAGGAGACAAAAGGAGGAACTGGAAGCTGTCTGACCTCTTTATTTGAACCAGTACTGTTTTAATTGAATCCTCATGTCTCCCCCATGTTTGGCAGCTTTCTGTGTACCCACCACCTCCCATGCCCAGTTCTTTTTCCGTTTTGGCCAAGCAGGGAGACTTTTTCTACTGGGGAAAAAAAAAAGACTGACATTGGGATGCAGTCCTTTTTGTCCTTATCTCTCTGCTCTACTTTAGGGAGGTTGAAGGTCTGACCTTGCAGTCTCAGCTCCAGTATAAAATTGAGAACAAATTTGCAGTGCATCAAGTATCCAGTAAAAAAAATAGACTGCACATTTCTGTGCATGAACATGCAGCTGGGAAGTTATTAGAAGATTTGGAGATCTGCTTACTCAAGGCTAATTTGTTTGCATGTTCCTTTTACGAATCAAAGCGGAAGAACCGTGCTACATTCATGAGACACAGGGTCAGGCAGAGGCCCCATCCCCACCAGCCATATCAACTACTTCCCCTCCTCAAACATGACAGGTAGAGACCTATGACAGATATATGTAGCTGCCTTAGAGTTTTTAGCCTTGCTGTAATTCAGGGTAGGAATGCTGATTTTCTATATTACAGTACAATGAACAATTTTTTTTCTGAAAATATAGATACTGAAGATCAGTGATTCAAAAAAATCCTTCCTAGCAATAAAGTACACATTGTATGAGATACATAACATTTGCTAGGCTTAGGAAGAATATAATACTTACTCAGTTTAGCTGTTAATGATTGAGTGAAATTCTCTACACAAGGTACACTGTTATCTCTCTTCTTTATTGGATTTTGAACTTTTAACCACTGTACGTGAAAAAGCTGTTTCATAGAAGCTGTGAAGCTGGTGTTAAGTGCTGATGATGGCACTGCAAGTCAAAGGTTCCCAAACTACTGTGTGCATCATTAGTGTGATCCCAGCTATGCGAAACTGCCGTGGCAGCGAGCCAGCAGCACCGGGTGCTGCTTGGTGGTATTCCTAACTACTGCTGCTGCTACTACCCATCATTGCTGATGATGGTATTCACATTTAACACTGCTGCTGATGAAAGTACCTGCAATTACTACAACTGCTGATGGCAGAAAGAGTTTGCTAGCCCTGCTGTAAATTACTTCCCGAGGCTTAGTTGCCAGCTTATTTCGTATTGTGAGCAAAATGCAGTCTCTTGGCACTTGGAAAAAGCTACATTAAGCAAAAGTTGTTTAAAAAGGCAGATATTATAAGACTAAGACATATTGGTGCCATAAACAGAAATTCAGCATTTCCTTCTTACGGTTGATATTGTGTGAGCCAGCTTGAGCCTGGAAGCAGGTTTAATGCGGTGCCGAAGATAATCTGCCTTTTGGCAGAGTTGACAGCACAAGGTTATCCTGATTCTGGATTCAATTTGATTTATCTGAATGGTTCTTTTCTTCAGCACAGGAAGTTATGAAGTTGGATTTGCATCAGGTCAGGAATGTCTACATCATGCTCAATATATTTCACAGTACAGAAAGACTAGAATATTCATAAGAAATCTTCCTTGACCTAAGGTCAAAACAGAATCTTTCTTAAAAACAAGGCCAGAACCTGGTTCTCCCTACTACATTAAAGCCCTTCTGTGCAATGTAAGTATTGCCCCATTTTCAGTAAATTCGATAATCAGTGTTTTTTATATTCACCTATCAGTAATAATTCTCATGCAGATTGACAAAAATATTCTCCAGAAACAGACTAGTCCAAATGTGTTTCTAGGTTGGACTGGTTCAGACACTTGCCTCTAGTGAGATAAGACCATAAGAATGGCTGTATCAGTTCAACCCAAATACTGATTTCAGCCAGTGTCCCCTTCCCAATAGTAGCTGATAGTCTTGCTTGGGGCAGATTATATAGATGGGGCTTGTAGAACATCTGCAGTAGACCTATTACCACTATCTGTGAGATGTTTCAAAGGCTCAGATGACCATAGTGTTCAAAAGTACAGTCTAGCATGTTGGCCTCACACTTGTGCCAGTCAAGGAGGGAGAGAGCATTAGACGTCAAAGGGAAAATTCTGCAGTTCCTTTGTTAGTGGAATGGTTCCTCCGTGTTTTTGCAACGAATTAATTCCACGTCTATACTGCTTGGTGGATTCTAGTAGTCTTTCATGAGGGCATTGGCCAGTGGTATTAAGATGGAGGACATTTCTTAGCAAAACTCATCTTTGTTGCTCCTCTCAGGCACCTTCTGAGGGTAATCCTGAAGCTGTGAAGTTATTTACCTGAAAGGAGAAGTTGGAGTTGCTGTGTTAAAGGAGGAAAGGTGAGACACAGACAGAGCACTGCTTTCTCAAGACACATACTGACTATGCTGCCATCTGCACACTTGGTTCTTCATGTCCTGCTCCAAAGTAGCTCAGATGATAGATAAAATTTGTGGTTTTTTTCATAGAAAACAATTTGCTGCCTTCAAGTATGTCAGTTTCTTTTGTGTTCCCAGCATCCATCCCTTCCCAAAATGTTGTGGAAATGAGAATTTCAGACCAAGCAACAACTATACCTTTTTGAAAGTTTGTATAAAACAGAGTAAAAGAAACAGAAATAAAATGGGAATTTTATTTCTTACTCATAAATAGAGTGACAGGAACAGCCCAAGCAATATGCACTTTATGGGGAAGCAAGCTATTAAACAGCAATTTGCAAGTCAAAGGAAATGTCTACCTGGTTTTTCACAACAAAAACAGGGATCAGAAGTAGTTTTCTGTGTTAATCAGTGCAAACAAAAGCAAAAGATTTATAAGGAACAAAAGATATAGGATAACAAGAAATGTTAGCCAACCAGCTGTCCTCCCACACTTTTTTTCTGCCATTTAACAGATCATCTGGAGCTTAACAGTAAACCAATAATTGTGACATATGGGTACAGGCTTCTTTGAGCCAGTGTGCAGTGAGCAGAAAACTGTAGGTTGTTAATGCAAGTACGTGTACATTTTAATGTCTATGTGAGTGACCAGGCAACTAATTTGCAGCTTTGTGTGTTTTCCTTAGCACATAAATACAACCACACTTGAGACACCAGAGCAAAGCTAAATCCCTGCCAGCAGGTGCTGTCTTCTTGGGAGAAAAAGGCGGTACACTAAAAGATGCTTGTACTCTAAATGTAATGCTTAAATGCAGAGAAATGTCTCCTTGTTGCATATCTTTGGTTATAAGTCTTGTGTTTGGAGGTTGGCTAGGAATTGAAATTGCTGTTTGGATAATCACAGCTTTCTTTGGATAGCAATTTGGGATTCATGCTATTAACCCCCTGCATCTCTTTGTGTGTACGACTTTAAAAACTCCTTGCCAGAAGCAGTTAACTATTACATGGATGAACCAGTAAAACGAATGCTTACAAATAAATGCTGGGATTAAACTGCACAGAAAGACAGGTTAAGATTTCCTTTTCATTCTGTGGGTTCTTTTGAGTAGTTTATACTTTCTCAAATGATCATCTTTGAGCTTGAATATTTGCATATCTGAAGTCAATCAGAAAATAAAAAAAACAGCTAAAAAATAACAAGTAAAGAAAGTGTCAGGAAAACACTTCAGCCACTGGCATACTAGGAAAGGAGCTGAGAAAGCATTTCTTCCATTATTGCTTTTGGGGTTTTATTTATTTATTTTTAAACAATGTTATTTCTTAGGCAACTTTTATTGGAGACTTGAAATTTGACAAGTGTGTAAACATCAGTTCAGCAAAACATATTTTATCATACACCTATTCAGAAAACCATTTAGATGTGTTGAAATCCTGTTGTTGTTTCACATATATGCTTAAAGTACCTATATCTACACACTGCTGTGAATAAAGATAGACTATTGTTTTGAGGGCATAGGGTAACATGTGCTCTGTTCTCCCTATAGGTGCCTAATTTAGGCAATATAACTTCGATATCTTAAAAGTTAGTTCTCCTTCAGCTCTTTTCGTACTGCACTTCCAGACCATATGTATGTCAGTTCTATAAATATCAGTTGAGAGAAATAGTTGTAATTAATAGCTACATTACGCACCTAAACGGGGCAGTCTGAATGTAATACATTGACTTGGTGCATTGTTGAAATTCTCTTCTGATCTAGGTGAGTTTCAGGAATTTATAAACTTATTTCGTGTATGTATTTTCCTCCTATAAAATAACAGAGTAGTTTTTATTTTACTTTATACATTTCTAATATGAATGCAGCCAGTGTAAGTGTGAAGTTCAAAGCATGCTGGAAGATTGAGAGTAAAAATATCAGATGGCCTCATCCAAATGTAAATGTATACAGGATAGAGGCTTCTATCTGAGCAAATCAGTCTAGGCTTCCTTTACAGACATTGGGAAGAAACAAGCAATTTGAGGATGTTATTCATGAGATCTGTTTTAGATATTTACTTTATGAGGAGATGGAGATTTTTACTGTGGCATTATATCTATACAAGTTAAGTGAAGTTACATACTCAGTAAAAGACTTCTCAAGCATTTTGTATACATGTGGTTGAAAAAGCTTAAGTTGAATTTTCTCTAAAATATACTATAATCTGTATAAGTGTATGAGACATGGGTCAAAAGAGCTGCCCCCAAGATTGAACTAAAACAGGTCATGCTCTGTGACTACCTGTGAGAGTCCCCATTGCTGACTCTAGGATCTCTGAGCTTCAGTATGGTTTGTCTGTTACTGTTCACAGTGTGAGCTCTGCATGAGGTCAGGTATCCTAGAAGTCCCACATTGCGTACTGCAGACAAAAGCAAGGTCTTGTCTGATTATTTCAGTCTTCTGTTGTTGCAGCATGCACATTCTAGCCCATCAGGCACATCCTTACAAAAGCCTGGATCATTGACATGGTAAATTGAGGGGTTTGTATGTGCCAAATTCAAGATTTAAACTTTCTTCTCCCATGCTTACCAAATCTTGGGCCTCACCATGGGACTGTGTCCCAAAAATGTGGCTCTTTGGTGAATTTGGGCTCAAAAGCAGGTGGCCAACAGGTCTAGCATCTACCAACAAAAGGCTGAGCAGGTCATCCAGTCAGTCTTCCCATACGTAGCTGCCACAACATTTAACCGCACTGAATCTGTACTGATCCTAGTTACTCGAGTTACATTAAATAAATCCAGTCTTTAAAATTCTTGAATCTCAGGCAGAATAAGAGCCACAGTGTTGCCAATAACAGCCAAGTGATGGCAGGACACTGATCAGGTGAGATATGCCCACCATCCCAGCAGCTGGTAGAGTCGCACTCTGCGCCGACTGGCACAGATCCCCAGTGTCCCTGCCAGTTCCTAAACATGAGAAAAAACTTGTGAGTTTGTGACCAAGAAATGCCCTCAGGCTTTTCAAGCATTTTCTGCTCTGTCCTAAAGCAATGGTGCAGCTTGTTTGACTGCTTTGACCAATCTTTGATTCTTCAAAGAAAGTGGAAAACAAGATACCCGGAAAATGCTTAACCAACTTGCATTGGAATTGAACTGGGAGAAGTGGAAATCTTTTTCTGCCACTCCTGTTGAAAGCCTTAGGATCTAAAGATCTAAAGCTGGAGATTTGCTCAGACTCATAGTTTTAATGGGAAACCAAAGCCGTAAGGAGCATTTTGAGGGTAGTAGACCATCTGTTTTCCTTCCATCCCAAAAAGGAAGGTATGAATGGGGAAATTTGAACTTGATTCAGCAGGTTCATTAATATTAATATTCCAGAAGACTCTGTCTTCCTATTTGTGGGCTAGTAAGAAGAGACCTGGGACTCAGACTTTAATCTAGCTCTTAATCTCACTCACAATCTAACATGTGTTCAGTTTCCATAACCCTAGTGAAATAAGAAGACATCTCCTCTTATTTCACTAGGGTTATGGAAGGATAAAATACATTAATATGTGTGAAATATTTAGGTATTACATTTCTGTAAGTCTCTGAAGTATCAGCTAGAAAGAATCCAAAATGGAGGAGCAAAATAGATAGCATGGTTAAAGCTCTTGCTGTTCCTACAATTCAGATTCTCAGCAGGGCATCTTTACCCAGTGAATTTCCACTCCTCTGTCTCTGCAGGTGTTCAGAACCACTCCATTTTCCTCTTGCTCTCACTTGCTTTCTATTTCTCATACAGAAAGTAATAAAATTTAAGCCAAAAAAAAGGCTAAATGACAAATGCATGGTGGAATTGAGAGTAAAAGGAAGATAAAAGTCAAGGCTCTCCACTGTTAATTCTGTCTTGAAAGTTAGACAATGAAAGGTAAAAAAATGAAAGGAAACGGAGAGTGCGAAGTAGTCAAAATAGTCAGCTTTTGACAGCTGAGATATATTATCTGTGATGCAACCTCTATCTAAAATAAGGCCAAGCTTCATAAACCCTCAACAGTAGCATGCGTTTAAAGATGGCATCTGGTAATGCACAAAAGGGGAAGAGAGAAATATGTACAAATTATTTTGGGCAGGTGGGTTGTGACATGTTTTTACATTTTTAACTGTGAGTTTCCCTGTGCCACTTTCAGTCTATAAATGAAGTTATCTATGCACTTTCTGTTGAATCAAGGTTGAGAGTGAATATCCACATCCCCAGTCTCACTTGCCTAGGCTCTGTCATAGGCAGTTCCCTACTAGTGGGACAGTAGTGTATGCAGATCATTTTGTCTGGTTTTTCTACAGATGCTTTATTAATGACATTTCTCAAATAACCTGAGCTGTTTTAAAAGACAAAAGTATGTTATCTCATTAGCTCATATCCTGAAAACATTCTAACAATATTTGAAGTGTCTTTTTCTCTCTCTTGATTTTTTCTGGTTTTCTGTTTTATTTTTCAGTTTTGTGTTTGTTTCTTTTTTTTTTTTCCTGGTTTGTCTTGTCTGTCTGTCTTTCTTTTGGGTTTTTAGACAGTAAATACACAGGAAGTTAAGCTACTAAATGTGAATGCATAACAGAATCCAAAGAACTGTATTCTGAAATCTGATAAATGAAAAATGGGCATGGTATCAAATTTAATCACATTTATATTCACATATTGTTGACAGCTGACACTGATTTATGATCTATCAACAGTCATCAGATTCTGTGAGTGCTTTATACACATACAAATAGATGGACGGATGGATGGATAGATAAACAGACAGTGAAATAATGTTGCAAATTACATGGCACCAGACCTATTTATAAAACACAGCTCATCCAATTCATTTAAAAAACTCTGGAGATTTTTGTCAGAGCAGATCTCTGGGAAATCTTCTACAATATGGGAAGCTTTCAGAAAACTAAACTGTCTTGTTACTGTTCTGTGTTCAAATGTTACTACTCCAAAATTACAGCTAAACAATCCCTCTTTGCACACAGTATGCCCTGTGCACAACAGACTGGAGTGAGGGTGTTTCACACTAATATTTTGCACCAAAGCATCACACAAAACCAATACATTAAAAATAACCCCTTTCATCTAATTCATACATAGAGTTCAGCAGTGCACATGCTCGTGAATGTTAAGAAAACAAGTGATCCAAGAACATGAGTGATGGAGTGAGGAGGAACCTGAACAGGTGAAAAAAGGTGAAAGGAGTAATGTGGAGGGCACTAAAAAACACAGGACTTATCAACGCATGACCACAGCCAGCCACAAAAGCTGAGAGGCTCTGCACAGCCTTCCCCCCTTACAGACAGTCTGTCCTCTTTATACTGATAGACAAAAATCCACTGGGCCTCTTGAAGTGTCATAAACAAAATAAGCTGACCAAGTTGAAGTGTACGTATTAACAAAGAGGAAGGCAGTTCTTAATTGCTGTCCTGACCCAACTTGCTCTGTAAGGAGAGCTTTGTGTGTCCGTAGGTAGGCTGCGTGCACCACGAGCCGTGCTCACACCCGCCGTGACACCAGCCTGGCTGTGAGGCTGAGCAGTGGGCAGGCAGGGCACACCGCTGTCGCTCCTACGGCCCCTTGAGAAACCCCTCTTTTAGGGGGATGTAGATGCAAGCAAGCCCTGGAATTGTGAGTGTGGTCCCCACCGGTGGCACTGAATTCCCTTGGAGCCATGTGGAGCCGTGTGGGACCGTGCTCTCGGAAGGAGTCCGGCCAGAGGCTGAATTGCTTTGCTTCCCTGCCGAGTCCACACTTTTGGAGAACTGCACCTACTGCAGTGCTTTTGTCCAGGTAGCAAACTGATGAACTCTTTTGGCACCTTATCTTCAACTACGTAGGTTTCCTCATCTGTTATAAGACGATAGCAAAACTTTCTTAATTTACAGGCTGAAGTCACTAGTGGCACTCAAATACTGCGATAATAGTTGTCTATAATTTAATAATAGGTAATATTGTTTTAACTCATCTTGTGATTAATATTAATTTCTACAGCCATTGTGTGACTAGCCCCACTGACTTCTTTACATAAATAAATTTTACTTCTTCTAAGTGCTGCAGGACCATGTCTAAAGACTGACTATAGTTTTCAATATATTTTCTTGATCTACAGAAGCAATGACTGTATTCCTCCTTCATCTTCTTTTTTAAACTTAAAACCAACAGATTATTTCAGTGACCAGATTTTCCTTTCATTTCTTGCTAGTGATTTCACCGTTTGTTAATTTTGTCAGTCTAGACACTATTCCATTCAGGATAATATAAAATCCTAGTCATTGCAGCTAATAAGTCTGGGAAAGTATGACAAACCAACCAATAAAGTTTTTATAAATTTTTTAAAATATATGTATTTGACTCTGCTTTTTTGTAAATCACTTCAGTTCCATTAAAATCAATGGTTGCACTAACTTGCAATGTTTGTTGCTATTTATGATTCGAATCTCTGTTAAAATGGAGTAACTCTTCAAAAAAATATTTATCAGTAACCCGACCTTTAAAGAGAGAAAGACTACCTTATAGAATTTATGTCTTAATCAACTTGGAAAAGAGATTAATAGCTTGATCTGTGTACATATGTATTATTCATATTTTTCCAACATAAACTACCCATAAGTTCCCTCAAGAAGGTAGTGTGCATGTCTAAACAGTCAGGAAAGAGCATCTCTCTGCCTGTTGTTAAGGCTTCCCTTCAATCCATATTGCTGATACGCAAACAATTGCTCAGGCAAAGACCTCACGTGTCCTCCCAGAGAGAAACCTCAAATCCACTTAGCATGGATCGACAGTCTGGATGGATCAAGTCCTGGTGGACCACATATGTACACCTTGGGCCACAGGCAAATAGCCTGAGTTCAGGTTTTCCTTTGCATTATATGCATACTTTGTTCCCAAAGTGCAGCCACTCTAAGCTGTCAGTCTGGAAAGGAAAGGAAAATTAGGAGCCAGACTGCTTAATGTTGTTCTTAATCTCACATTGTAAATAACTTGTGAATATTACAAAATTTACAGATGTATACATATACATATCAAGGACACCCTTCGATTTCTTAGATTTCACTTAGATTTTATGCAGGAAGATAAGGGGATTGTTTTAAAAAAATTTTATGTCTTCCCAATGCTTTTTTTGATTCAGCAGTGTAATGATGATAAGTCTAGTCTTATGACCCTTGTAGTAGAAACATTTAAGTGCTTTGTCAATTAGTAAGAACAAACTGCTGTTCAGTGAACACTGAGAAGGATAAATTTATTTAGACTGTACAGGAAGAGAAACAGGAAACCTTAAGTCCTGAACAGAGACTTCTAGGAGGAGGGGATAAGCAAGGAATTACTGCTGGGGGCAGGAGCAATAGTAGGAACCAGCACTCTGCTATAGAGGAGAAGCTCAAAAATGAAAAAATCATTCTGTAACCAGATAATCTCAAAACAGGTAAAATTTGAACATCAAAATTTCTTCAGATGTCTAGGGGAAAAAGAAATCTCAGAGACAATGTACAGGAGTATGGATCTGAGATTTTATAGCCATGAAGGGAGGAGGTCAAATGCTGCTGGGTAAATACTGACATTCCCCTAGAACATTTTCCACTGAGGAAAATCATGATGTGGGATTAGAACATAAAGACATGAATAGACATATCATTAAAACTCCAGTTTATCTCTCCTGGGCCACAAGATCCATAGTTCTCACTGTGCCTCCCGCTTCCCTAAGTTAGGATCTCAGCATCATGTGTTCTATACTTCTCGCTTACCACCTTTCTCTTCCTTCCCACCTCTTGAAACCAGGACTTCAGCTTCAGAAAGCTATATATCCTACTTTCCTACTTCAGTTTCTTCCTTACTTCTTTGCTTCAACCCAGGATGCAAATCCTAAGTGCCTTGCTTCCCAGCCAGCGCCCATCTACTTCCCTCCATACCTGAAGAATTGCTTGTGGCATATACTCCTCTGCAGACATGGCTACGGATTGTTACCTTATGCAGGGACAGATTTCACTACATCAACTCACAGATAACATGATGCAAGGTAAGAATTGGTAGGTAATTGCGGCAGTCTGTGGTAGATACCACAGTGATTTTTTCTTCTCTCTTCTCTTCTCTTCTCTTCTCTTCTCTTCTCTTCTCTTCTCTTCTCTTCTCTTCTCTTTTCTCTTCTTTTCTCTGCTCTTTTCTTCCTCTTTTGTTCTCTGCTCTTGAAGTTTCTGCTTGTTGCAGTTCATCAGTGTTGGCTATGGTGGAGCAAGAGAGGGAAAGGTGCTGTATTCAGTCCATTCTATTTGGTTTTGTCTCTTCCACCTTCTCTTTTTTTTTTTTTTTCATGAAGCAAACAAAGCTTTGGAGTGTAAAAGTCAGGAAAATGAAAAGACATCACTAATTCCAACTCAAAGCTCTCACTAAATCAGATTCTATTAAGCAGGACAGAATGCTTTGCTGGCCTTGCTGTACCTAGTAGGGGACAAGCTGATCAGGCCTTGACCAGAAAAATGCCTTGCAATAACATTTTAAGTAATATTTTTTACAGTATAAAGCACTTCATGATTCCCAAGTGGATGAGGCTCTGGCCACCGACCTCTAGTCATGTCAGTGAAGGACAGTCCAAAATGACAACAAAGCAAAGCTAGCTGACTTTTATTAAATGCTTTGGTCAATTGTTCTGCATTTTCCCATTGTCATTGTTCTTTTATGAATAAAAGCTGAAAATAAAATAAAAACCTAATTTTAAAGTCAGAACTGCAATGTAGTTATGTGGCTGCTTATTTAATTATTTCCTTTTTTTAAAACGCTTTGCAGTAACTGTAGAGAGTTGCTTCCGATGATTCTACAGGAGCCTGACAAAAAGTCAATTTATTCTTTGCGTGTGACCTGCCCTCTCTCTGCATACAAGACGTGATTTGCCAGTGAAAAAGAGCAACTGGAGGCTTAGTAACATCTGAGGGACAGGGAAAAACACATTTAACCAACAATGGCTGTTTAACATGTCTCAAATTTCTGGAAAAGACCACTATTCCAGAAATGCAATTGTCATGTGTTGTTTGCCAGTGAATCTTCTGTATATAAAGGAGCTAATTTATAATCTCATCAGACATGAATTTTAACCTGTTAGCAAATTGTTCGTGGTTCCTGCTAGCTCTACTTTTCCTGGTACCTGACTGCCTTCTGTCACTGCCCAACCATCAGGCTAACTACGAAATTTTAGTTGCTTTTACCCTAAAGAAGGAATCTACTGCAAAAATAAGTAATTTTAGTCAAGGAAATACTCTGAACACTTGCTGAATTATAGATATAGATGCTGTTAATTCTCTTATGCTTTTTCTGTGGATTTGTTTGTTTGTTTGATTGAACAGCCTGAAGAGGTCACCTAATTCTTCCTCCTGCTCCGCAGCAGTATCAGAAATACCTGACTGTTCCTTGGGGCTGTTTGTTTAATCTGTCATAAAACACCTTCCTTGGCAATAACTCACTCCAGCACTTAACTGTCCTAGAATTACAAAGATTGTTTCGGTTTTTTTTTTTTAATTTTTGACCAAAATAGCTCTTGATGGAATTTATTCCTCGTACCTCTTGTCTTGTCCACTCTGTGTTTGAGATTATTCCTTCCTTTTTTTTTTTTCATCAGAATTTTGTGTGTTTGAACGCTGTTTGCATGTCTTCCCTTAGCTTTGTTAAACTTGTTTATTCCTGAGACATGTAAGTTCCTCCAACAAATAATCTCAGCTTCTTAACAAGACTGAAACAGAGGCAAAGGGATGAGGAAGGCAGAAAAAAAATAGCAGTGAAATTAATCAGGAAATGCAGAAGAAACACTCATCACACAGCAGGTTCTTGAAGACGTAGTGCAGAATCTAAAACCTCAAAACCTCTCAAGTTCACAAAACTTGGATAAACGAGGCAGATAATGCTAAATCTCTTTTTATGCTGTAAAGATACAAGCATCTGTATCTGTATGTCTTAATTATATCTTTACAGAAAAATTATATTTTTACAGAAATAATTTGATATTTTGCAGAGTCAGTCAGTAACAGCTTCGATGATAAATATGCTTTTCTTTTAAAAAATGAAAATATAGAATAAACATTAAAAGCACAAAAATCTTTCTGGAGGACTCAGTTTTCTTTAGACTGATTAAGAAAGCCTGAAATGTCACAAACTTAAGTTTTGTTTTTATTTCTTCAAGATGCCACCAAAGACAAAAAACAGGAATATATTTTGCAAAAAATTACGGGAGGAAATAGGAAAAAAAAAAAAAAAGGAGAAATTAAAATACAAAAGGTAATGAAAGACACAATCCAACTGTGTAATGTCCAAAACAACCAGTTTCAGGTCTAAAATTCGCCCTACGGTTAAAACCCCTGTTATAAACTGGTATCCTGGAGTTAAAATACACACTGCAGGAGATGGTAACTGGGATATAACTTTACATCAGGAAAAACCCAAACAAGAAGCGTACTGGAATTCAAAACATACATTGCATAAGCTAATACCTGGCTCTAACACTTCCCTCAAGAAATTATTCTTCCCAGAAAACATTATTTTGATTGTCATTGAGCTGTTCAACTCAAATGGAATTTCTGATAGTGCTTGCCCATAGTGAACGTTAGTTCTACTGGGGGATTTTAGCCACTGGTTTTCTCTTACAAATGCACCTACTCAAATGCAGTACACTGATGAGACTTATTTTACACTGACGCCATGTGGTTTAGGTTGAATTGTTCTGGTTTGAAACAAAGAGACGTTATTTGCACAGATGCAAGAGGTTATAAATTACTTTAAAAATGAGAATAGAAATTTTTAAACTGTCACGATAATGTGAAATCAGTGATTGGCAAAATACTTCTGAAACCAAGACCTTGTTCACATGGAAGGATGAAATCTTGTTTCAGCTGGTGTCTTTGGGAGGGAATGACTTTTGCTCCCAGAAATCTTTCAGTTCATCATTTTCTCTTGAATTTTCAGGACACCTTTCGTCTGTAAATAACACTTGCTCATGTTCACACTTAATTTTTTATTCTCTATAACGGGTTCTTTTTTTATCTTGATCTTTGAGAACAATAATTTTCCTGCCAGGTTTCCTCCATGGAATTAATTTACTGTTGTATCTAACTCTTAAAACAAAGTTCTCTGTTTGCCTCAGTTAGTGTAAATAGCCATGCTGCGACAGGCTGATGAGTGGCAGCAGGGATCCATCTATGACAAGAGCTTGAAACTGCAGGGAAGATTTGTACCTGTAGGATGCATTTTGTGTTTCTTGTCCTTTTTGGACTACAGTGGAGGAACCCATCCATTGTACAGTTCATAGGACAAGAGAGAGCTCATATCGTGTTTCTTCTCTTTTCTCGTTTTTTAAAATTATTTTTAATTTGGCAGAGTGTCAGAATCATAGACCAACAGAAATGTCTGACTATCAGAGGAAAGAAAAGAAACAAAGCTAGCTGAAGAGATCCAGATAGGTCAGGGTGGCTTTCAAGACTTGAGCAGCCATGATGGTGAGCAATAATGATGTGGGTTATGTCCTTGATTAAAGAAAATCAAGAAAAACTCAAATAAGAATTTATATATGGGTGGTGAAATGAACTAAGCTAGATTTTGCTGGGTAATTAGCTAGTTACACTTGACTGTATCGCCTCCTTGTAACGGGGCATTAACAGATGGCATACAGTGCTGTAAGAACAAAAAGTGTTACCTTCCCCCATCAAGAGCGGTAAAAAAAAATGAAGGATCAATTCTTCGGTGCAGTCACTGGGGGGCTAATAAAGACTCCAACCCTGGGAACAGGAGTGCTTTAGAATTGAACTTAATCTATTTGAAAAATTCTAGCAACCACATTAAAAACCCCCCAAATCTCATCACGCACCACCTGAATTTCCTCAGTGCCATCTGTCTGCTGCATTAAGCAAAGCCCCGGAGACCCTGAGAGAGAGAGAGGCAGAGTTTTAATGATTAACCTAACCTGGCTGTCAGAATGGATAGCTTGATATATAGGGCCTCGCTTGGCAGTTTCTGCATAGCTAGTCACTAACGCTGCAGAGAAGATTTAAGCCA
>NW_009611522.1:70435-73526 GCF_000690535.1 Cariama cristata
TGTAAACCAGCGCGTGTTCTCCCAGGACGCAGCGCCGGCATGCAAAGCGGCGTTACCCTGGTGCTCCCTGGCTTCATGGTGAGCCTCCCCGGGGGCTTGGTCTTGGAGAAGAACCGTCTGTAGCTCATTGCTGCCAAGGGGTTCTGCAAAGGCAGCGCCTGGCCATCAGCTATCAATAACCCTGGAAGCTCATCTGCATCCAAGCTCTTCATAGCGATATGGTACGGAGTCCCTGGCTTTATTTCTGTTAAAGTATTTACCTGCATAAATATCTTGAAATGTTTTAAGTTGGGTACCTGAGCATTTACCTTGTTGTACTGGGGTTGCTGAACAGTATAAAATTGTCAGCCTTAATTTCATGAGTTGAAATGATATTTTTATGATATTTTTATGAAAATTCAGAGTTGGACGTGGTATTTCAATCATTTCCATTTGATCAAGACAAACGCTACTTTTCTTGGCATCAGTCTCAAAGTCGGATTTATGGGAGATGTCAAAAGTGAAAGTCTGCAGTTTTATGAGAGCAATATTATTTTAATTTCTCAGTAAACACTTTCCTTCTGAATAGAAAGGACAGCTTTCCACTATAAAAATAATTCTAAATTACATATGCTGTTTTACACTCACTCAGACTTTTCATCTCATGTTCATGTACTTGAAATATTTAAATTAAATTGTTCTGCTACTTTGTATTTGTGGAGAGGATGTAAACAATTCATCTTTCCCATTAGAAACTATTTAAGAATCATCAAGAGATTTGTAGGTGTTATTTAGTGAACAATCATACCTTCTTTTATAGTAAAATGGATGGTTTCACTTTGCAGGTACAGAAAATGAAACCTAAGCCATCATTTTACAACAGATTTGACCAGATCTAACAATTTACATATATGCAAAGCAAATATAAATGATGAAAACATATTCATACATTCTATATGTCTGAAGGCTTAAGGAAGCAAAATATCAGCTGAAAAGCAACTACCAAAACCATAAACTAATTCAGTGAAAGATTCATATTTACACTAAGAATTCCCAAATTTAGGTAAATTTTGTATTCATCTAGATGCTTATATATAGCCACTATTATCTAAATGAAGAAGGCATCTGGGTTTTATGCTCACAGCTAAGCTTACCCAGGAATCCTCTCTGGATCTGTAGAACTTTCCTGAAAATTTTTAACAAAACACTGTAGCATTAAAATATATGTTAATTCTACATAGATAATGAAAACAAATAAATAATGTAGATATCTATTATCTTATTTTCTTTGTTAATAATTATTATTTTTATTAATTAGAAATCAGTTCTGATGAAAATAAACTTTCTGAAGAAAAGCCCTTTTGTGCCTCCTTACACTTGGTGCCAGAAGTCAAACCCTAGGGCTCATGGATGGGGGGAACCGATCTCCCAGTAATTACTGATGGACCCAGACCCTCACAGCCAGAGAAGGGTACTGAGCTTGCGTCTCAGCGATGTCAGAGTAATCCTTCATTACACCAGTTATATACATTTCTCATAGCTGGCCCCACTCTATCAATCCTTCTGAAATATGAGAATCCCACTGAGGTCCATTTAGTCGTTCTCCTTCCCATTGTTAATGAATATGACAAAACAAGACAGATTCTAACCCCAGTATCTCCACGCAGGCCAGCAGCCCTCTTGCTTTCATTTCAATACATTACTACTTATCAGTGCCCTTTGATGACTGCTCTAAAGCGTGTTTCACATCCAGGTGGCAGGATTTATATCCAAGCAAATCTGAATTAATTCTGGGTATAAAGTTTCATGAGCCACTGTTTCCAATGATTTATTAGAAATTCAGATATATATAACGTTTTATAAGTCTCTCTTTGCAGGTAGCAATAATAAAATAAGAAACAAGTTTCTGTTTTAGTACTTCAAACATTTTCTGATTCTCATGCCCTGTAGGTGCTTTAAAAGGATGTCTCCTGCACTCTGCTGGAACAGCAGGTATGTTTCATCTTGGTCATCACTGCGTTTGAAAAAATGGGCAGCATAATATTTGTGCATCTTTTGGACTGGATTATCAGGCACGCTAAGAAAATTTTCTATCAGCAGAAAAAAGTAATTTTCTGTCACTTTTTCACAACCTTGTTCCCAGGAACTCTTGAAATTTGATCTGGTGTGAAAGTGCTGTTAGGCTGGTGGAAGATGCAGCAGTAGCACATGTTCTACGTCTATTGTCCATATAATCTGCTACACCAGAATGGGAATAGTACTACTGAAAAAAGTTGTTTTTTTGGCTAGTCTAGCACATGTCTTATTTTCTACTTATATTTGTTTTAACTCAAGGTGTATTATGAACATGATGCTCTCTAACAAAAGTAACCACACAATGGGTGACAGTGGTGATCTGTAGGACTGAAGGGACAGGCATGTCTTTTGTACCCTTACATGAATCTTTCTATTCCTTATGAGTTAATTACGTTATGAATTTAGGCCATCACACTGACAAGAACCGCTATAATACTACCTTGGAAAAAGCAAGGATTTCTTCTCAGGTTATGTGTTTTGAAAAAAACATGTCAGAGTGCTTTAATTCAGGTTATCATGAAAAGTTGTGCACATTTTCTGGCAAATAAAGTTTTTGATCAAAACCAATGACTTGTACGGTCTGAATTCATTCTCTTAAAAATATTTTTAATAAAATAAAGGATCTTGAGCTGCATTAAAAAGTAGTATCTGTATTCTTTTACCAAAATCTTTTTTGGTAATCAAGTTCAGTTCTCTGACTCAGAGCAGTAATTACATCCATTCTGTTCAACATGTCTAGCAAGCATTCATTCTTGCCACTAGTCTATAGTGTACAAAGGCAGAGAGCATTGACTGCTTGCTAGTTTTATAAACAGAATCTGTATTGCCAAAACTTTTTTAAATAATTTTTTTTATGAAAATAATTTTTTTTCATCAAAATAACCAAAAGTGTTCAGATAAAGTTGGAATGAGTTTACCTCTGACTATACCATACCCTCTCAGAAAGACTGGCATAAGTAATATTTTTAAATCATCAGTTCCCAGGGATGGGATTCATCTTACCTGATTTTGGTTCCAGAAAGAAAATAATCTGAAT
>NW_009611523.1:0-2165 GCF_000690535.1 Cariama cristata
GAGCCCAGGGAGAGACTTCTGGCTTGTCAGTCCCCGAGTCATTGGGTCAAACGAGGTCTGCGGACCTGTGGCCACCTTCAAGAGCGAGTGTTTAGGTATGGTAAATCCGAGTCTGTTGTTTACTGGAACGTTTTGGTTCTAATCCTGCTGCCTTTCCCTCCTGAAGGCCAGCTGGTGCTCGCAGGGAGCGAGGCTTTAAGGGCAGAGGAGCGAGAGCACTAACGGCTCCGCTGGGTTGCATCCTCCTTGGGTGCATTTACTGAAATGGCATCTCTCTTTCTCTCCAAATACCTTGCTGAGGAAGGATGTGAGCAGCTGCACTAGGAAAAGCGCTGTCGGTGCCCCGAGCAGCCTGGATCTGTCTGGAGACTGAGCATACGAGCCAGTGCAGCCCACAGATCCATGAGTCGTCCAAGATTTGCCCTTTGCTGACAATCCCTGGGCTCCCAAAAGGCAGATCTTCCCACACCTTTTTCCATCATAAAGGTATTATCCAGGGTTTGGACGTGTTATGAGGCTCTGCTGAGTAATGGGACGTGGGGAGGCTCCTGCAGAGGCGGAGATGTGCTGGACTTGGCTCGGTGGCGAGTGGGCAGGAGAGACGAGGTGTCACTTCTCGTGGGAGGGGAAGGGAAGCGAACGGCCTGAGGATTTGGACGCTGCAGTAGTTTTTGCCCAACTGGATGATCTGTAAGTGGGTTCTGCCCTGTGTTCGTTCCAGCAGACGGTCAAAGCGGCACGCTTTGGGAGGATGGGGAGGGTGGGCCCTGCTCTCTGAGGGTCCGGATGCGATACCTCTGACCAGATGTTTGCAGAGGATTTCAGCCTGGAAATCACGGCCTTTCTCAGGAGATCTCCAGCGCTTCCTGGTTTGCGGCGAGGATCGGAGGATTTTGGCGCTTCCTACTCGGCTGCCTGATGTGAGCAGGAAGTGGGAGCATGAAAATGGCAGCAAAAGTGCCTGCAGGGAGCCTGGAAGCTCAGCAGGCGTAAGTGTGTGGGATGGCAATGAAGTTAGACCTGTCCTGAACAGGGTCCTAAACCTTTTGGACGTGTTGTTGGGGAATGGACAAGTCACAGTGTTAGGGCCGGTCCGTGCGAGCGTGTATCTTGTCCTGGGACAGCGTCGCAGGATGGAGGTGAGGGTGGACGGGTACGTGTGAGTCTGTCTTTTCCTGCGGTTTGTTAAAGGGCTTTGTTGCATCCTGCTGGGGCTCGGACGGGAACCTCCCCAGGGCAGGGAGCGGCTGGTGCTTTGCGTTGGTGCTGGGTGCTGTCCAGTGCAGTTCTGATCTGGTAGAGGCGTTTCAATGCGACACAGCGTTCCAGCTGGACTAGCAAAGTGATGAACTTCGTGTCCTCGTGAGATTGTGGGTCTGGATTTGGGTTGTGCCTCTGGCAGAGGTGGGGAATTCAGGCCGGCGATGGCTGGAGCGTGCGTGTCACGACTCTGGCCCTGGTTTCTGTGCTCGCCCTGCGTTGGGCTGTGGATTAAAGACCTGGGTTATATCTGGTGTTGGGAACAGAGGCTGGTTGCTTTTAAAGTCTTTTGAGGTGGATGGCTTTAGGGGTGTGAGTGGCAGCTTTGGGATATGTGGCTTAAGCCAAACCGTTCTCCCACCACGGGGCGCTGGGATAGAAACAACTCTTGGGAGGCTGAAAGCTGGTGCTGCGAAACCGTAACCGTTTAGAAACTGTTGAAAGAAAAATGAGGTTTGAAAATGCCAGTTGTAAGGGGATGTTGTGTATTTGGTGTCTTTGTGGCTCAGATTTTTCAGGCTTTTTCCTGTTCAAATAGTGGGATGCAATAGTATATGTGCTTTTTTTAAGGAAGTCTGTAAGATGCTGCAATCATGTATTTAACAGCTGGGACCTTGGGGAGGGGGAAAACCGAACAAGTGTGTTGGCAACGCTCCGAAACAAGGCAGCTCCGTCTGCCGCGTTGCCTGACTCCCACAGGGGAGGTGTGCGAATCTCCTCTTCGGTCTCTGGTTCAAACATCGAGACCTTCGTTTTTCTGATCTGATTTATTACCTTTTGATCTCCATCCAGCCCCGTAGCCGCTCTCTGCTGCGGAGGGACAGCGCAGGATGGGTACGTGAGTCAGTCCTGCGAGCTGCTGAGTCCTTCCCCATGTCTGTGTCTCATTACCTTGCTATGCTTCC
>NW_009611523.1:2196-11897 GCF_000690535.1 Cariama cristata
GGAATGCATCCTTCCCCACTTCGGGCTTTGCCGGCTTCCTACTAGCAGCTTCTTTGCTGACTTTTGTGTCGTTGGTAAAATGGGGGAGATGACAGACGGCCAGGGAAGCGTGTCCTGGCCTTGCTGAGTTTGAACTGTCTGGTTGCAGCTGGGTGGGCTTGTGTCAGACTTGGGCAGCTCTCTGTGACCGAGGCTTTGAGAGCCCCTCACGGTTCAGCTCCCGCCTGGCACGGCCGGTCTCTCGTCTGTAGCTCTGACTGCCCTAAAAATACTGCAGAAACCCCGTGCCGCTTGCAGCCCAGCAGCCTCGCGGAGTGGCTGTAATGTTTTCCTGCCTTTGGTGATGCCTTAACGTACGTGGTTTGTGTCTGGCCACCCCGCTCCCACCTCTTTGGGTGTATAGGGGCTGCTCTGCTGAATTGCCTTCCCCGGAGAGCAGGGCTGGCCCTGGGGTTTGTTAGGGACAATTTTGTCACTCGGAGGAGGTCTGAGTTGGTACGTTTTTGCTGTGGGATGCGATGGTGTCATGAAGCTTTCAAGGGGATGTACAGAGTTCAGGAGGCGTGCAGGGGCTGGTGGGGTGCGGTGGGAGTTGCTAATGCTGTTAGTGTTAACTTTTTAGCAGAAGAATCTGGATCTTGTTAAGCCGAGCCGAGGAAGTTCAGGAGAGCCATGCTGTCCTGCAGAATGTAGGCGAAGGATTTGTTTTCCTTCTCTGCCTTGGAGAGCTCCATCTTCCCTTGAAATTGTCTTCCAGATATAGCAGCAGTTGCTAACGCTGAATGAATGCGTGCTGAATTTAGGCAGCGCTGAGGCTGCTGTATGTTGTGCAGGATTCGGTTGTTTGAGTTTCCCCAGAGCAAGCGAAGCTGGTACGCTCGGGTGGCATCGTCCCAGTTGTCAAACTATAAATAGCAAATGGAGCCCAAGCGCTTGTTGAAGTGGCTTTGGAAATTTCCCAGACTCACCTTGGAGGAGGAGTTCGTGCCAAGGCACATCAGCCCTTGGCAGAGTGGGGCTGAAGGCGGTGAATGCTCAGCATGATGCAGAAGTACCCGTAAGTGAGCGGATGAGGTGGCAGAGTCGGTGTGGGTGCCATATGTCCGTGTCACTGTGGTCCCTGTTGGGCAATATCTGAGGATGCTGAGGAAAGAGCCTTGAGTCAGTGCTACGCTGTCACCCAGAGAGGTCTTCAGCAGGGAGGGAATGTCCTAAGGGAGCATCACGATGGAGGGGCTGGAGGAAGAGAGCGGCTATCTGTTACCCTTCAACGCCTTAGCACATCCATCACGTGTATCTGTTCGTCTTCCCTCATCCGGAAAGTTTAGTCCGTCCGCATTCAAGGCTAAGTGTGGTGGATGGTGCTCTCTCTTGTCAATGCAAGAATTATGAAGGTGTCTCTGAGGCTGGAGTCTTGCTGGGTGGCTGGCTGCGTTGCTTTTTGCACCTCAGCACGGTAACAAACCACACGGCTCACTCACAGGTGGATATGTTAGGTGTCATCCCGTGAGGTGTTTGTATCCAGGAATAGGAACGCATGCCAGCAGGAGAATTAGTTCTTCCACGGGGCTGCATTGCACAGTTGGATCAAAATACTGCTCACATCGGTGCAAAACAAGCACCGATGCTGGTCTGGCACGCGGTCACGCTCACCCCGCGGCCTCTCTGTGCCGCAGTAAATGACGGCGTGTGCTTCAGGGGGATGGAGGCTCTGTACCGGGAAGGTGGGTGCTAAAGGTAGGGAACGGGAGGATGGAGATAGAGTGGTTGGAGGAAGAGCTGGAAACCGAGAGTATCTCACACTGGCCTCCAGAAGAGGCTCGTTTCTTGTGAGGCAGAAATTTTTTACATGTGCAGGGTGTCCCGTAGCATCCTCCCAGCGTTTACTGGTCCAGCGGGACAGGAGTGGGAATCGCTGATGGCTGGACACGGCTCCTGGCTTTTGGCACTGTTAGCTGATGGCTCCTCTGGGCTGTTTGTGCATCGCAGAGCGTGACTTCGGATCAAGAAAGCTCTACTGGTTTACTGGAGCTATCCCAAAGTAATACCTCAAAACCAAGACCCAGACCTTTGCTTGTTTTAGAAATGACTCCATCGATGTTATAAGGCATGAAATAAGCAGGTAGGGCTTCCCGGTGCACGTGGGCTTCTTGACAAGACCCTTCTCGCCTGTACGGATTCATTGAGGTGCGTGAGGTGATCCTGAACTTTTTGCCCATCTGCTCTCCCACCTTCCTCTCCAGCTTTGCCTCTTTTATTCCCTTTCTCCACCTTCCCTTTTACTCTAGTACACCCAGTTCTCCCGCAACTCCCCCTCTGCGAGGAGTGCGGTAGGTATTTATAGAAATAAAATAGGAAGGTGTCCTGATCCGGTTTGTGTTCCAGTTGGAGCTGGAAGGAGGTCAGCCTGTCACTTGGGTCATCTGCTGCTCCGAAAGAGAGCAGCGTGTCCGAGGAGCCTGCGGAGCATCCTGCGGTCCTGCAAGTGCCTTGAAGTTCAACTCCATGGAGGGTGGAAGCAGGGCACCGGGGCAGCATCTCGGGGGGAGTGGACTCCCTGATGCTGCAGGAAGATGTTGGGACGTGGTACTGGGAGCGGTTCTCCGGGGGATGTTCTTGAGCCTTCACAGAAGGAGAATCTCTTACGCAAGGGAGGGGAAAACTGTGTTGTTGCTGAGGCTGCTTTTTCAAAAGCCACTGTTGCATAAGAGCGAAGCCTTGGGCAGCACAGAAAATGTGGAGAACGTCACTTCCTAGCAATCGCTCGAGACAAAGCGAGGGTTGCTCTCTGAATTTCTTCCTTTATGCATATCCTAAACTTCAAGGCTTATGTAAATTCTCCAGGTTTGCTTACGGCTTGATGCACTTGCAGAGGATGTGTTTCCATACGTAGCCTGAGGGTGCAACTACCAAGTGAAAACAGTCTCTTCTGTTCCTGCCATAGACTCTGTTCTTCATCTGGCTGCCTTCAGCAACACTTAAGAGGCCAGTGAAAGCGCCTGCTTTCCAGTATTACCTTCTAGTGGCCGTAGGGTGGGCATGTTCACAGCAGAGAGGCTGTCTCTGAGGTGGGAGTGTGTCCCTGCTCCCCCCCTCCCCTTGACAGCCCAGAGCAGAGCAGAAGCACTGTTCTCCCCCTTCCCTTGCTCAGTCACAGGTTTTGCTGTGTCCTTTTTGCCCTCCGTGTGGGCTCACCCTTGGTCCTCTGGCCTCTCCGTTCTCGTCCCAGGACTGAGGCAGGGACCGGCACACGGCTCCTTGCTGTCCCAGGGATGTCGAGGATGGAGGGTTGATTATTTCTGCAGATGCTACAGAGTACCTGGTTGTAGGAACCTCTGCTTCCCTTAGGGTTCATCTCCTGGCTTCTTCCGAGCTCAGGATCGTGCCTGCCTCCTTCTTTTCCTTCTTCCAAGACTGCACCGACATCTCGCTGCAGTGGTAGAGGGGTCTCTGGGTGAGGGCGTGGATGTGTCGGTGGGCAAACTCGCAGTATGGTCCATTTGCCTGGAAAATTGCTTCCGCAGAGACCAAGCCTGAGAGCGGACACGATTCTCCATGGCTCAGGGATGCATCGAAACCTGATGAAACTACCGGGCACCCCTCGTGTGCCTGTGGTCAGCCCCCTTCGTGGCCTTGCTGCTCCCCTCTGCGCTGGGGCTGAGACGGGCTGGATCCTCCTTGTCCTTGGTGACACTTATATCCCCACAGCGCAACTGCAGAACAGAAGTGACGGTGTCCCAGAAGAGGGGTTCCCCAGGCTGGGGGACGGTCCCTGCCACCGTGCCGGGGTGGTTGAGTTTTGTCTGGGTCCCCGCAGGCATGTGGCTGTCACCTGCTGGCATGGGGTGGGCAGAGAGGACAGCAGCGCTGGCTCACCCCACTGTAATAATTGAACTGCAGTGTTAAGCAAATCTGCGGCTTGTGATCGTTATTCAGAGTGCTCAGCCTCTTTGAAACCGTGGTTTAATACAGGCGGTTTGACAGAGGCCTTAATAAGCAGTTGCTGTCTAGATGACGACTGGAATTGGAGGTGCCGCGTTCCCTCGGATGCCCTGTGTGAGTTTTGGAGGATGTTTTTATAACAGACTAAGCTGGTGGGTTTGGGGAATTCAATTATTTAGCACCGTAGACTCTGTCAGTCCCTGCTTATGACTTAGTCCTGTCCAAAACCCAGTAGAAAAATACATTTCTCGGTTTTGAGTAAGCTGGCAGAATATACTGGCATCGTGAGCGTTCAAATGCACATGCTGACGAGATGGACGCGCTGTGAACTAGCAGAGAGCTGCTGCAGGGACCGGTTTCAGGTGGTGAGTTTGATTTCCAGAAACCGTGGCTTGTATGTTTGTTTTCCCAGTATCTAAGGGTTGAAATCAAATATGCTCAAGTGTTGCCATTTAAATTTCCCTGCATTAATCTTAATGTTGTTTGCTAACCAAGACCAGATCTTTCCTCAACACATCTGGCAACTGGGCAGGATTGCGACCCTTTCTTCCACGGGTGTGCTACGCTGAAGAGCTGCAAGGGTCTGCTTGAGGTTAGAAAGCAAAGACAAGGTCTGAGGTTTGTGGGTGCTCGGTCTGGTTGCTTTGGTGGTGTCGGCTCCCTTTGAAGCTGGGCTTGGCCGTCTGCGAGCGCTTGGTCGCAGCAGGATCTCTGACAGCCCTGCTCCACGAAGGTGCCTGGACACGCTGAACCTGCGGCAACACACTCTGCTCGACGTGGGCTGCGTGGCGGAGGTGCGGGCAGCAGGTTGAGTGGTTTGCTGGGGTTTTGCTGGATCCCAGTTGAGGAGAAGCAATGGCCACACTGGGCTGCTGCCCGCTGGGCTCCAGCTGTGCAGTTCTTGGGAGAGGGGCTCAACCGGTCCTGGGGATGCTCAGGGCACCGTGGGGCTGGTGCTGTGCTCGGGGACGTCCCGCTTGGTATCACGCTGCTGCGAAAACAGACGCCGTGGCTTGGGTTGGCAAAGCGGTGTGGAGATGGCCTTGGGGATTCATCACAGCGTTTGCTTTGCCTCAAAAGTACGCGCTGTGGCTCTACCTTCTGTTACCCAAATCTTTCTTGGTGAGGTGAGAGTTGTTGTGCAGAGTTTCCTCTTTATATCCTCTTATGTCACGCTGCCCCGCCGGCTGAGTGCGCTCAAAATAGCTGCCAATCCCAGTAGGTTTCACTTCAAGGTCTCTATTCTTAGCTTGCTGGTTAGCTGAGCAAGCCGTGTTACTCAGTAGTCATGAGTTCAAGGACCGTAGGGTAAAGACTAACAAACTTATGCCATGCAGGAGTTTTCTTTGCGTTTCATGGCAGCTTTGAAGGGACGGCTTGGGCAGAGCCCTACTCAGCAGCCTCAGACTTGCGTGCTCAAAAAGAGAGCCACATGTATGTGAGTAGGAAATAAGAGTTGCCGGAGCTGGTACAAACTCCAGAGGAGGCAGACAGCTCGGGAGACGGGATGACTCGATACGCGAGAGTCTGTTAAGTGGCCTGTTGCATCCGACCCGTCTACGAGCAGCCTTATCGGATGCATCGTACTGCCGCGCTGATGACCAGATACACGCGTGGAAGGAGTGAAGCAGAAGTGAATGTGGGATGCGGAGCGGTGGCTTCCTGGGAGCGGAACTAGCTGGATGTTCTCAGAGCGTTGCACCGAGGCTAAAGATATCTGCTGCGCTGGTGATGTTCAGCCCATCCTGTAAGTGCCTTTCCCATCCCTGGGGGATTTTTTCCTTCCTTGCACGGCTGTGAATCCTGACCAGTCCGGCGGGCTGGCTAAAAGGTGTACACGGGAGCATCCTTCTGGATGGCACATGGAGAACAGTTCACACATGGGCCTGAACTGCAGCTTTAATCTCTGTCCGGTGGACACAGCCTCCACTGGGACAGGTTAAGGGCTCTGAGGTTTTGGTTGCCTGTCCGCCGGGTCCAAGCTCGGTGCCTGTGTGGGAGCTTTCTGCAACCTCGTAGCCACCGGAGGGGAGCAGACAGCATCAGTCCCAGTTGCACCAGCAAACAGAGACCAGGCTGACCTGTTACCTGCTCTGCCTTGTCTGGCTGTTTCACTGGGAACTCACCATTTACCCACCAGCTCTTGCTCAGGTCTGATGAAGGTGCTGCCTAGATGGATGCAGAGGGACCCCTCGCTAGTCCTTCAGCAGAGCTTCACTCTTTTTGAGAGTGCGTTTGGGGAGAGATCTTGTTTTCCAGACTTCATTTAAATTCCTTTAACTTTTTCAAACTACTGTTGAAGCTGGCTGATGCCAGCTCTGCTGGGCTGAGACGCATTTGCAGCCGGGAGTGGATCGGGCACAGCGTGCTGGGGTTGGGGCAGAGGCAAGAGCAGCATCCTGCACTTGAGGGATTTATGGCACAGGAGGAACGAGCCCGTCCTGGGGGGGAAAGGTGCTGGCCGTGGGTTTTGCTGTCTGCTGCGATGTGGTTGGGGCTCTGTACGTGGGGTTGCTGGGCAGTGAGTGTTGTGTACCGAGTTCGCATCCTGCCTACGCTGCGGGTAACGGTCACGTGCAGGCGAGGCCTTTGTCCTGTGCCTGGCTGCTTTTTTTAAAATTTATTTTTAGGTGCTCTCTGGCTTCCTCTTCCTCCTGCGCTGTGCTGCACTCCCTCTTTCTAACTCCCTCTTCTAGGATTGCTTTTTGAACAATCAGTTCCTCCTTAAACCCGTTTTTGCAGGCCTTTGTCTGCGCTTGGGAGCTGGCCCAGTTTAGCATTAGCAGCTGCTGGCTCCTTCTGGGTAAGCAAGAACAAATAAAGGTTTACACTGAATGAATCATTGGAGCCTTATCTGTCTTTCAAATTCGGGACAGCTGTACAACTTCTGCGGGGAGTCTGCCTGGAGGGCACAGAGGCTCCTTGCGAAAAACTTCAGTGGCCAGGGCTTAATGGGTTTGTGCTGCTGGTCCGTGCGCTGCCTCAGTGAGTTCTTCTGTGTGCCTCTTTGAGCTTTATCCCACGCTTGGTTATGAAGCACAACTCTGGAATAACTCCTTTTCCTTGAAGGTTTGCTCCACGCCAGCTTTCCTATAGGCTCCTGTGGAAATTCTGCCTTCGGGATGCTTTGAGTGGTTTGATCTCCGCGTGAAAATGCAGATGCTGGCTGCAGAGCATGGGACCCGTGTCATGGTGGGACCCGCGTCGTGGATAAGCTTAAAAGGCAGTGCGTCGTTCGTGGGGAGCAACTCTTGGCATCCTCACTTAAGCGAAGGGACACAGCGGAGCGTCCACACTGCAGGAAGCGTGGTGTGGCTTTGCTGGTTTAAGAGGCAGGATTTGTAGATAAGTAGCGTTAGTTGGTTAAATAACAGCAATGTGGGAGAAGGGAGGGGAGCAGCAGATAAGCCTTGGGCTCGTGCCTGAAAAGTTTTAATATGACACTAAGGTGGGGCGTTGGACCAGAGCTAATATTTTGCGGAGATGAATGGGACAGTTTTTTTCTCCCCTCCTCCTGCTGTCCTTGTCTTCTGGCACTCTAGATTAGACTTGGTTTATCCTCTTGCTACGCAGAGGGGCAGCCTGTCTAACCGTAACGAAGGTCTTGCCAACAGATCTGGTGTTGTTTAGTGGTTCGGAGGAAGTGCCGGCATGCGGCGAGCCTTGCCCGCCCTCCTGCAGCCTAGTCCTTCTTCCAGCTCACGTCCTCCGATCGTCAGAGCTCATCAGAAGAAGAAGCAGACTTTGCCACCACTGCGTCACGTGTCTAACTCCTCGTAGCTTCTTGCAATTTCCTTTTTTATAAAAAAAAAAATAAATTCTGCAGAGAATATGGGCCACTGAGCCTACCTGGCTCTCTGCATCCTCCACAGATGCTGCAGGGCGGTTTTGGCTCTGCGGGTGGATAAACCGTTTGGCTGTTGTGATGCTGGGAGCCACCGCGCTCTTCCAAACTGGAGGTGTTGGTGGAGCTTCCTTCGTGCGTTCGTAACCTGCCTTCCCAGTTTGTCTCATCCCATGCCCAAGGCTGTGTGTTGAGACCAAGAGAGGGATCTGGTGGCTTGGTGGCTTCGGTACTGTAAGGCATTGAGGACACATTTGCAAGACTGAAGTCCATCCTTTCTGGTGGGCCAGGTCTTGGGAGGTGGAGATGGCTCTGTCCTTTGCACGGGAGCAGGGGCAAACCTTGCTGTTGACTTGATAAGAAGAATTAGGGGATTAAAGCGGACCTTGGCTCCTGAGCGGAAGGGCTCTTGGCACTTTGATGCCTCTATAGAAGATCCGTGGGCTGTCCTGGCTACTCAGAGCTGGGCTTGTAGCTCCTGCGGAGTGAATTGAGGTGGATGGAGGATTGTGGGCTGTCAGCGAGGTCGGCTCCTGCCTTGTTCATGACTTCCCTAGGGCTCCCTGGAGCTGGCCTTGCTCTGAAGTGGTGGTGGCCAAGGCTCTTGGAGGGTGATTTGAGGACTAAGGTAAGGTCCTGGGTGAGGAACCAAGCGGGTGCTTGTAATGGTGGTGGCGAATAAGGAATTTTGAAGAGGGTCCACAGGATGCGGAGATGGGACAGCCACCCTATGCATGGTGAGCTTGGCTGTTATCTGGATCTTCGTTGGTGTGGAGATGGCACATCAAGCTTGGTCATCGGCAGGAGGCTCTTCTTCCATGCTTTGGTTGACAGCGCGGGATGGGCAGACCCAGGGACTCGGTGAGAGAGGGGTCTTGAAAAGCAGGCAGGGAGGCAAACCCTGTTATTGCAAACACCAAGACTGGTTCCCGAGACATGGGGAGGTCTTGCTCTGCGCCCCAAGAGCTGTGACATGGAGGAGGAGAGCACAAAGGTGGCACCGAGCACGTGGTGCCGGAGAAAGGAAAGCCAGGGCGGGGGCACACAGCAGTGCCAGCTCCTCAGCTAACGCGGTTTCTTTTTAAAACGGAATTTTTTCAGCAAGCTTCCTGTGCATTAGACTGGTTCTGTAACCTGCCCGTCAGGCCCAGGCTGGGGCAGTTTGGGGCCAGACCCGTGGATCCTTTGCACAGAGGATTTCTGAGGGATACCCCCAGCCCGCTACCACGAGCTGGTACTGATCACCGCTTAACTTCGGGTCTCCCTGCCCGTCTCGGGCAGACTCCGAGTGCCCCAGTGCAGGGGTAAGCAGACAGGGCTTGTACAACCCTTGCAAGGCTGGGGCTGGAACCTGCTTTTCTAGTATGACAGACCAGGTCTCAGCCACTCTGCCTCTTTAAAGCAAGTGTACTCAGAGAGGGTTTGGCTTTTCTGCCTATAACTAATTTTTTAGCCATTAGGTAGATGGGGCAAAAGTCCCTGCCGGGTTTGTCCAAGCAGCTCATTGCGGAGCCGTTGGAGGTCGGTTGTGTTGCGACACCTTGTCTTGTGCGACGGGTCCGTCCCTGGCCGTGCATCGGATGCGACAGGCGTGCATGGATGCTGAATCCCCCCTTCCTCGTCAGCTGGATGCTCCGTAAAGGGAGCAGGAATAATTCGCCTGGATTAAATCACAAGTCTTCTCTCTCCTTCCATCTTCAAGGCTCTGCCATCGTAAACAGCTGCTTACTGGAGTAGGTAAGTGGAGGCAGCGCCGTCCTGCCAAGCCCTCGTGTCCACAAATGACTAAATCCTGCCTGAAAAGTCAAAGTATGAAAACATTATTTTTTGGTTTTGGCTGAGCCTCGTGGATTGCTGGGATCGAGCCATCTTGGCTGCCCGGCGGGATCGCAGAGCCGCCCCTCTGGATGCTGGC
>NW_009611523.1:11966-12368 GCF_000690535.1 Cariama cristata
CCGGTGGGGGTTGGGGGGGGCGGCGGGGGGCCGCCACTGCCCCAGCAGCGCTCGACCCAGCCTTACAGCCCAGGATCAACTACCAGCACTCTTGCAAAAATGGTTGTGCCCGTTGGCAAAGTGTGTTGGCGGGAGGGCTGGAGGGCGGTGCTGCGGCTGCAAGCCCTCGCAGTTCATAAATAACTGTGGGGGCTGGAGAGCCGGCGGGCCGGTGTCTCGTAGAGGAGCTGTCGTGCCAGTCCCTGTGCAAACGCAGCACCTTGCCTGCCTTTTCTGGCTTTTAAGCTGGCTTTTCTTTCCTGTGCGTTTCCATGGTGGGGTCCTGCGTGCGGCTGGGGTTTCTGCGTGCTGCCCTCGTTTGCTTGCTGCTCCAACATCCCGTGTTGGGACAGGGATGGACAG
>NW_009611523.1:12454-12744 GCF_000690535.1 Cariama cristata
ATGAGATGGGAGAGGCTGATGTTTCGTAGGGCACTGGTCTGGGAAAGGAGAGCTCTGAGCAGCTCCGTGCTAGACACTCTTTGTGCATTTTGATGTCTGTTTAATATATGCTGGAACAGGAGCCGAAGAGGGTGGAGAGCAGTCTGGTAGTAGCCCAGTCTAAGTAAGTGTCCTGGTGTGCTCCTGGGAGCGCAGATCCTGCTGCCCGAAACATCCGACGTGTCTCACCTCTGCGGCATAGGCTGCTGCGAGAGCAGGTGCCTACAAACCCAGCGGTGCTGCGTGTCGCA
>NW_009611523.1:12815-13128 GCF_000690535.1 Cariama cristata
TGGTCGGACTGCATCTGTGCTGTGTTTTGAATGCCAGCAGCGGTGGACCAGGCAATGCATAAGCCACTGTGCATCTCTGCCCGCTGACTTGCTCCTGCTTCCTATGCTCGCATCTCCAGCTCCCCAGGCTTTCCCAAGCGTACCCTTCTTCTTCACCACCCAGAGTAGCCCTTGTAAAACTTGATTTCGCAGCTGACCAGCAGAGATAACATAAAATGGATATCTGCTCTCCCGCTCCATAAGCTCCAGCCCTTAGAGACGGTGCATGGGGTCCAGCTGCCTCGGCCAGTCCGTCCCGGGAGGCACAGGGGCC
>NW_009611523.1:13183-14725 GCF_000690535.1 Cariama cristata
GAGGAATCGCGATGTGGAGAGGAGGCATGGTGCTAGGGAGGTGGCCGTGGCAAGGGGATAGCTGCCCTCCATCTCCCGGTGAAGAGGGAGGTGATGTGTTGTTTGCTCTAAGACGACCGACTTCCTCATAGCGTGATCTGATGTGCCGCACAACTGGGGGACACTCGTGTTTTTTTCAAACCTCTTGAACTGGGCCGAATTTATAATCAAACTTTGCTTCAGAAGAGGTTGGGAGCCATGCTGTGGGTTGTCTGCAGCTGGAGAGAGCAAGCGTGCCTGTGCTTCAAAAGGGCAAGCTCGAAGCTGGACTCTGGTCAGAGGTGGTGCTGGGAATGGATCGTCCCTTTGCGTCTCATCTTCCTTGCTTGCTCCACAGGCATGGCTTGCAGGGGCTCAAGTAGCAGACTGTGGGCAGTCTGGGACTGCTGCTGGTGGAGACAGAGCTAGGACTTGGCTTCAGAGGCTGTATCTGCTTGGTCTGGGTCGAGCAGGGCAGCAGCAGGCCTGTGATGCTACACGGGACACTCATCTGCTCCCAAGGGCTCTTGGTGTCCGTTCCCAGCCTCCACTAAAGAAGCCCCCCTCCAAAGAGCAACCTCCATCACCGCTTGCAGGACCTGACTCTTCTGAAAGACGCTGCGGTGTCTGGATGGAGATAAGGGTAGGGTTTAAGGCCAAAAATTAGGAGAATTTCCTGCTGCTAGAGATGGAGCCTGGATAATGCTGATTTAGGGCTTTGACTCCCATCTGCAGCCTCTCTGGGGAAGCTGGGAAGTGATTCCCAGCTTGTTGGGCTCTCCCGACTCGCATCCACTGGCAGGGTCAGTGCCTCGCTGGATCTATAGGTGGTTTGTGTGTATGGATCCCTGATTCCCAGTCTTCTGCATTCACGGCAGCACAATTCCCAGGCACGCGGAGCCGCCGACATGCGGCATCCTCCTGCGGTAGGACAGAGCCTGGCAGCCGAGACACCCCTTCTGCGTGGCCAGGCTCAGTGGTGAGACGCTGGTATGCGAGATGTAAACTTAATACCAAAGTTTAGATTACAGCCCTGTGAAAAACATCAGCTCCCCTAAATGGAGCCCAGATGGTGGCGGAAGCTGTGCAACGCATCGAAGCCGAGGGCCAGGAATTGCAGGAACCGTGTGAGCAAAGGGACCGGGGCTGAGGGGGAGGGAGAGGAAGGGAGGTAGGGTTACAGCTCATGTAGGCTGCGAGGCAGGCAGTTGGCCGCTGCTGTCTGCATCAAGGATCAATTCCTAAACCAGGCTGGTTAATCCACCTCGCCCCCTTAAAAACAACTTCAGACAACGAATGTCTCTCGAGTTGCATCACTGTAAACGCAGCATTTCCAAAGCTGAGGTTTCCCACAGCTCGTGACAGCTGAATTTGCGGGCGTAAGAGGCCAAGGGCTCTTGGGCAAATTAGAGGAGACCGGGTAGATCTGAGACAAGGAATACACAAGCTGTGTTCGCTCGGGAGCTCTGCCAGAAGAGGAGTTTCCCAGCTTCCTCGTTTCGGCAGGGTCAAGGGCCCTCGGCC
>NW_009611523.1:14756-21861 GCF_000690535.1 Cariama cristata
TGAGCCCGGGGAGAGGGTCGAGTGTGCGCAGGAAGCCTGGAAACGGAGCCGTGTCTTGGGTAAGACGAGTGCCGACGCACACCCCAGCAGCTGGGCGATTGCATGGGCGAGCGCAGGCCACGGGGAGGCTGACCGTGACTCAATATCCTGGTGTTGTGAAAAAAGCAAACGTCCCGGGGCACCACCGAGAGCTCTGTCTGGCGGGCTCGGAGGCATCCTTCCCCCCTGTGCTGCAGGAACCTCTGCCGCAGCTTGGTCTGGGTGGTTTGGGAAGGCATGGAGCGATTGAGAAGTGCTGGGGGGGACCACGGAGCACATCTGGTAGGGCTGGATGCTGTGAAGCCAAGCAGTGCTGATGTGCACAGGGGAGACTGAGATGGAGGTCTCCAAACGATGCTGTGAGAGCGAGTTGTTCCCTTCCGAGGACAGGCGATGGCCTTGGACCGCAGCAGGCAGATGTCTTCTCTGGGCTAGGACAGGTCCAGCGGTGATAATGTGCTGGGAGGTTTCTCTGGAGGGTTTGCCCATGTCAGATGAAGGCTGAGTTAATTGTCCCCTCTATGAATGAGAGGGCTGGGCTGAGATGGTGAGAGATGAGGTGTTTACGTAGAAACTGGGGCTCTTCCTGAGGTCGTTCTCTCAAGAGGAGTTGTGGGGAGATCCCAAACACGTCCAGATGGGATCAGCACTCCTCTGTTAGGACCTTACCATCCCTCCATCCTCCTGGCTCTGCCCTTCCCACGTCTCCTTCGCTTCCCCTCCTTGTAAGAGCCACTGCGTTTTTCAGTGTCACCCACTCGCATGCTGAAAAAGGGACTGGGGCTGAGCTAGGGAGAGGCCAGGAGGGACGGAGAGGAGCAGGACCATTCCTGCAGGGCCCAGCACCGCTGGAGGCAACTGAGAAGCTGCGGCCGGTGCGGGTACCAAGTTGCAGAGCCTGCGGGTAAGCTCGCCCACACGGCGTTTGCCTCGGAGGAAGGCTCACATCCCTCGAGATAACAGTGTGTGCAGGAGCAACACTCCCCTCCCCTCGGAGATAAGTCTGTGTGCAGACACAGCCCGGAGATAAACACCCAGGAAGGCAAACGTCCAAGTCCTACACCTGTACGGAGACGGAGCACCTGCAAGCACCCACCGTGCGGCTGTGCCCGTCCTCCCCGGCTGGCACAGCTGGGCCGTGCGGGTGTTCGGCTCTCACCAGGCTGGGACCGGAGCTGGTTTTCACATGTAGGGCTGTGCCATACCCCAAAATCTGGGGATGCTCAGGGAGAGAGAACAGGTGGAGTTTGGGGTTGTCTGCGAGTTGAGTTGGCTGCAGCTTTCAGAGATGCTCAGAGCATCTTTCTGCTCACATCCCAGAGTGCTGTTACACCCGGGGTATGGTGTACCTGGAGGATGCTGTCATCTTTAGGCTGTGAATTCAGTTTTCCAGTAACTCTCTGGTAGCCTCCGTGCGCAATGCAGAGCCTTAAAAAGTTCCTTTAAATTGTGGGAAGGGGTTTTGTTAAACTCCTTGTGTCTCGGAGAAGTTGTGAAATTGTCACAAACGAAACCATCGCTGGCGTGGCCTCGCCGCAGTGGGAATGCTTCGTGGGGGATTTCAACACGCGTTTTGGGGACGCTGCTTTCAAAGGGAGCTGAACCCGTCATCTGGGCCCTGCTTAGTTTTGGGGGAGAGCGGATCCGTTCATTTCTTGGGAGCGGCATGCGTTGGGTTTAACTCCCTGAATTTTAGGTGTCCACAGTGACAGCATTTACGTCTGAGCCCGAACCGCACGTTGCCACGCTCTGGGCAGGAGGCAGAGCTGCTGGGGCAGACAAACCGCCCCGTTTTAGGATGTCTGTGATGGGATTATCACTGGTGTCTCTGCAGCCAGCTCAGACATCTGCACTGAAATGTCGACTCCAGGAGATGAATCACAGCTGTAGCTGGTGGATTTGCATCTTACCCTGAAGTTGGACTCCGGAGTTTTATTTTTCAGGGAAATAGTTATGGCACTGACAGGTATGAGATGAGAGGGGCTGGGGAGTTCTGGTGACGGGCAACCCTGCGTGTGCTGTCTGCAGACACCTCCCAGCATATCCTGCAGAGGCTGTTTCTGTGATTATTTCTGAATCTCTCAACGGAAGTTTAGTGGCAAAATGACTACTGAGACCATGAAAAACTATGGTTTGGTGCGAGTCGTGCTGTTTTAGGAGCAGGAGAACCAAAAGACCAACAGCTGTTGCAGCGTGACTTACGAAGTGCAACGGTGCGAGTGTACGACTGCAGTTTACGGGACGAGCTGAAGGACAAGCTCGCAGGTGTCACCTCCCCTCTGCTCATCTCCGAGGTGGTTAGGAGTACTTCGTCAGCAGACGTGGAGATGCTCAACGGTTGCAGGTAAAGGCACTGCAGAAAGAGACCCCCAATGCCCCCAGCCTGCCATGCTCGTTGTAGGGGCTCTTGAGACATGCTTTGGCACTTCACTGGCACCAGGTGGTTACTCTGATTAAAATAAATACCAATAGTGGGTTGTAACCAAGCAGGGGGTGGTGGTTCTGTGTCTCATCTGTCACCGAGAGGGCTTGCTGCAGTGCACCCCCAATTCTGGGGCGAGCAGCAACCTGAGGAACCCTGTACTGACAGGTAGGAGCCTTGCAGAGAGTCGGGGAGTTAGACATCAGCTCTGTGCTTCTTGTTATCTTTGTTTGTGAATACTGCAGGTGACTGTTAACCTTCTTCCTGGGGAGGATAAACTGGTCTTTAGACTTTGAAGACTAAGCGAAGCGTATTGGTGGTCTGTAGCTGCGAAGTGTTGCTGATGTGGATGGAACCGAGCAGTAAGGCTGTGCCTGCAGCGTGTCTCTGCTGAGCATCCTTTGCCCTCCGTCTCCCTGCGTGCGCAGGACTGTGTGTATTTCTTGCTAGTTTTGCTGGCCGAGGTTTATTTGCCGTGGATCAACAGCATCCGTATTTGTGAGCGGGAACTGAGCTGTCGGGAGAGAGATGTTGCTGGTCCTGCTCGGGCAATGTCGTGGTAGCTGTGCTCGAGTCCGTGAAGATGACTGAACAGGGTTGAAGGCTCCACGAAGTCTGTGCTTCGTGAGTGATGGCAAGAAAAATCAAGCAGGAATAAGGAGATATCATTGCCTCTAGCTCATGACTCTTTGAGTGGTCTTAATGCTCTGGCCAGCGCTGTGCTATCTACTTTGGCTTAGGAAAAGGCTCAAAACTACAAAACCGTAGGATCTGCCGTGCAGGGGGAGTTGATGATGCAGCTCAGGCTGGTTATCTCGGCAAAGGAGACTCAAGGCATCAGCTCCTTTGGCTGATGGACCAAAACAATGATGTGCTGGAGGCAAAGGTTAGCTTGTGGTTTCTGTGTTGGCCCTATCCGTCTTACGTGAGCAATCCTAGCAATGCCACATCTGGTCTCTTCTTATGTCAAATCACAGCAGAAGGGGAGTCCCTGGAGAAATGTCTGGAGTCTGCTCCTTCCCTGGCCAAAGATCTACAGGTCTCGTTTGCGGTTCCCGTCAGTTTTATTGGCTGCCTTTTTTGTTTGTGTTTTGAGGTGTGGATTTGTAACAGTGATGATGACGAACCCTTGAAAGATCTGTCAAGATCAAGGAACTGGGAGGGTTTTGCTTTTTTTTTCTTTTTTTTTGGTGGGACCTTGCTGTCAGGGTTGGACGTCTTGTTGGGTCTAGCTTACTCATGAGTAACTGTGCTGGTTGGGTGGAGGTTTGCTCTCTCTTCTGCAGGAGCCCAGACTGGATGATCGCCTGTGACGGCGATGGGAACAAGTGATAGCACTTGGCCGCTTCTCTGCTGGAGGGGCTGGGATGCTGGCACGGAGAGGCCGTTTCACACCACGGGGACGTGTCTGGGACAATGTGCCAAGGGAGCGAAGAAGGTGGAGGGTGTGTCTGAGGAGAAGCCTGGGAGGGGTGCAGGGTGTAGGATGGGGTGCTGGCACATCTGGAGGTGGGACAGAGAAACTTGCAGAAGGATTTGTGGGCTAGGCCTGGTTTGAGCTTGGGTGTGTGCTGGATCTGCACAAATCTGCATGTCCTCCCTTCTGCCGTCTTATCTTCTGGTTCGGTGGGGGAGGCCTCCCAACAGTGCTGTCTGCCGGAGGACATCCTTGCAAAACCCCACGGCTTTCCCCTCTGTCCGTGCGGCTTCCATGTTCATCTCCTCGCAGCAGCTCTTGAGCGTTCCTCACCTTGGGAATGAGAGATGAGACTTTGCCAGAGCTCGCCCACCTACTGACCAGTCTGAGACCGACAGCCCAGTTCAGAAGAGAGGTTCCCAATTCCATGCTGCTGGTTGCTTTTCTGACGTACTTAGCATTAGCATGCAGATCCCCCAGTCGCAGAGACAGGGATACCCCAAATCTCGCAGGAGGCTCTGGGATGAGCAAAGCTCCGTAAGTGGCATCTCGTTACAAAACCTGGTGGTTTTATTTTGTCAGAATATCTAAATTAATGGCAGAAAGGCTCTGACTTACGTGACTTTGAGGCGAGGGTTTGGTCATGGGTGAATAGTTTCCAGCAGATTTGTGTTTGAGGAAGCCATTTAACATGTTATCTTCAAGAGTCTCACTTGAAGAGCACGCCGAGATTGCCGTGCATGGAAGGTGGCTGCTGGGGGAAGCAGGAGACCTGGGTGAGAGCAGCGAAAGGTACCGCGGGATGCGTACGGTCAGGAGCAGGGGACAGTGATGTCTTAGTGAGGGCTGGTGCTTGCAGCTCCTCCGTGTCTAGAAATTCTTATTTCACTGAATAAGAAAGGGGTTAGGAACTTTATGGCAGGGAGTAAAAATCACGAACCAAGGGTCTGGCTGGGAGTTGTGGCTTTCATGCCGGGGAAAAAAAAAAAAAGAGGAGCTCTATGAGGCAAAGACTAAGAAGGGAATTGGATTTGGGGCTGGGGTCGGTGGATTTAAGCCTGGGGCCGGGCGGAGGGGTTGCAGGAAGGGTTTGTGCAGCTCGGGGCTGTCTGTGCTGCTGGATGCACCCGCTCCTGGGTCAGGCTTCAGCTCTGGCAGGGCTTTGCTGAAAGGGGAGGCCAGACAGCTGGGAGAGGAGGTGAAGCTGGCAGAAATCAGGCCTGCAGGAGCTGATGTATCTGGGAAGATTAAAATACTTTTTATCTAGCTGAAATCATGACCTCCATCTAGGCTATGCAAGGCAGGGGCTGTGCTTGCTCGCTGTTAGCTCCGGATCCCCGCTGCTCGCTGTAGGAGAGCCTCCTGCCGCACCTCTGCCAAATCAGGACTTTACCCAGGCATCGCTCCACGTCCGTCTGCCTGCAGCGGAGATGGGGGATCAGTACAAGCAGCCGCAGCATCCCCAGACCCAGTCCCTCCTTCTCTTTTGGGTGCTCGCTGACCCATACGTGCAGGCTCGCCGGAGCCCAGCGAGTTGGCTGCTCCCCGAGCCTGTCCCTGGGCTCCCAGTTTGCTGGTTTGTTTTTTTTTTTTTTCCTCCAGCAGCAACCACATGCCCTTTCCACAGCCCACACAGTTTTTCTTGGGTTGCGGGAGCCCTGGCAGCAGGATATCAGAGCAGACTTCCCTGCCAGGGCTCTGAGGGTGGATAGACCAGCTTTTCTCCTTCCGTTATCACCTTGAGGTTCAGGAGCGGGGAAGCTACTGCTGAGCTGCAGAAGAGCTTTTTGGTTTTGGCAGCAAAGGGAGAACATCAAGAGTTGCGATGGCTGCGGAGGGACCACCTAAGAGAGCATGGGAGGTTGGCAGCAAACCCAGCTGAGCAAAGAAATGGCAAACTGATGCTGAAACTCCTGGAAAGGGGAGAGCTGTTGCTGTCGAGCGGGGAGGGAGTAATATGGAAGCCCAGGAATGGCTTGCCACTAAATGGGGCGAATGGTCTTATGGGGATTTATCTTCAGCCTCTGGCAAGTTCAGTCCAAGACCTTCTCTGTGGGAATAGGTCCTTTCTCCCAGGCTTGACTTTGGGGAGCTGAGCTGGGCTGGCCCTCAGCATCTTCTCCGGTGCTGCTGAGGTGTGCGCGACGTGGTGGTCCGGGCTGTCGGACATAGAGCAGAAGAGTCACCTCCAGGTATGGTGAGTACAGAAGTAGAATCCTCGAGCTCTCGAAGCCCGTGTCCTTCAGCAGCAGCAGAGTCTGGGACTCTTCAGGGTGGGAGTTTCCATGTGCGAGTATGGAAGATGCAAGAGTCGCACAGTAAAGGGACATCTTTTCCAGCCTTGATGGAGGGAGATGCGGAGCTGGTCCTCCTGGGGCTTTGGGCAGGGGCAGAGGCCTTTTGGGAAACTGCCAGTGCAAGAGCTGGAAACGTTGCCCTTGTGATGTGCACGGAGTCACAGCAGGACCTTGCGGAGGAGCTGCCCGCTGATCTCTAGATCTAGCTGTCCCTGGGGAGCCAAGGACTTGCAACAGGAGACCCTCGCATCCCCTCCTGTTCTCCCACCTCTTGCTGTTGGCAGAGGAGGCTGCAGACCCCGCCAGGAATGACGCAGTGCTGCAAAAGGAGATGGACGTAGGAAAACCTTGGGCTGTCCCTCTCCGGTGCCGGCTGGGAGCATAAGGAATCCCAGGAGCAGCTCCCTGGTGATGCAAGCGCCGATGCAGCATCCCTGTCAGGGTGAGATGCAGAGCTCTTCCCACCACCCGCGCACCAGGGGAGGGGTGAGCTACAGCGACAAAAATGCACCCTTCCACTTGGGTGACTGCTCCCAGTTAGAGATGAAAACATTTGTTCCTGAAATTGGAGTCATTCCTGGGATTGCAACACCCAGGCTGTGTTTCCAATTAATCTGCTGAAGTCGTCATGCATTTCCAAGTGCATTGGCTCAGCAGAGAGAAATCTGGCATTGCCTTCATGCTGAAATGCCAGCTGAGATGTGCACGGTATTAAATGAGGAGAGAACGGCCCCGGCAGGCTGGCCCACCAGCACCTGGCACGGGATGGCGAAGGGGCAGCGGGCAGCTCCGGTATGGCAGGGGGGATGTAGCAGAGGGCAGAGCAGCCTCCTCCTGGGACCGAAAAATGCTTGAAATAGTTGTTGAATTACTGTCGGGTTTTTCCTGACTGGTTTCCTTCTGTTTCTGGGTGTGTGTTTTGTTTTGGGG
>NW_009611523.1:21915-24151 GCF_000690535.1 Cariama cristata
TCTATTCGCTGCCGCTGCAGGAGTGTATTTACAGCCTCGCTGCCTTGGCGGTGATGAGTGGGAGACGTTTGCCGTGCGTTGGGGATGATGGTGCGAGCTCTCAACCCCGGTCTCTTCCCAGGCCCTCCCGCGGGGTGCTCCTGCCCCGGGCGAAGGCTGGAAGGCGGAGGCTGTTTTGTTTGGGAGTTGAGCGATGCTTTAAGCGACGCCTGCGGTGCTGAGCGGGGGTCAGCATCTGGGGGTCTGCGGGGCAAGGGGCTCCTGCCTGCCGAGTCCGGAGCGCGGTGGCCTGCAGAGCCGGCTTGGTGTTGGATGGTGGGACCTGGTGGTGCGTCTCCGTGTTGGTCATCTCTCCAGGGAGCTGCTGGAAGGACAGACATCCCCTTGCCGAGGGTTTTGGTTTTTTTTCTCTCTCCTATGGTGGCTTTTGCAGAAGCCAGGGTTCCCGCCTGGAGCTGGAAGTGACCTGACACATTCCTCTCATCTCCCGTGTGATTTTCTGAGAAATGAAATTGGATCTAGAGCCCGGTCCCAGCTGGGTGGGGAGCGGTCCAGTGCGTTAGCACAAACACTCATGGAAAGGCCGGACTTGCGTAGAAATCTTCCCTTTCCAAGCATGAGGTTCAGGCTGAGGCCCCCCCCTCCCTCCGGAGTCAGCAGGGATGACGGATGGGAGCAGGGAAGGGAGGGGGATGGAGAAGCTCAGCAGGTCTCCCTGCCACCCAGGTCACCGGTGGCTTTTCCCTTTAGGAGCAAGCATGCAAACCGCTTTTGCAAAAGGAGCGTGCAAACTGCTTTTACCTGTTGGGAACTGGAGCAGGGATGGAGTGTCCGGCTGCCTCCAGCTCCCCGCTCTGCTGAGCCCCTCTCCCCGTGTCGCCGGGACGGCGTTGCCCACTTTCCTGCAGCAACGCTTCATTTAGAGCTGGAAAGTGTTAAGAGGAGATGGTGACAGGACCACTCCCAACTTGGATCACGCTTGCTTTCCCCATCTGCAAGGGCAGCACCGGGGCAGCGTGTTCTTTGGTGGGAGTGTCGTGCAAGCCTGCGCACCCTTCTCGGAGGCCAGCGCAGGCAGGCGGCCTGCGGCAGATGCGTAAAAGCCTGAAAAAAAAACCCCAAAACCCCCAGGGAAGCAAGGAGAGGAGGGGGAAGGCAAGTTTACCACTGGCGTTTAATGCCGCAGTGCGTCAATCTAATGAATACTCTTAAGGATGTTGTGCTAACTTCCCAAGTTACTTGCTCCAGAAATAGAGCTTTCCTATGTGTCTCTATTAGAATAAGTCTCTGTTGCATAGATTTTCAGCAGTGAGGATGTAATCTTTCTATATTTGCTTGCAGGACAATAATACTGATGCTTTCTATTTTTAACACATCAGCGGGGCAAAAATGCACTTGGGAATCTTCAGGGAGCAGAGCAGCTGTGCTCGAAGTGCTGCCTGCACGGCCGGGCTTCGGGAGCAACACCAGCAGCTCGGCGAGCATTTGAGAGCACCTGGCCCTGCTTTTTGGCAGGTAAAGAGAGGCCGAGCTGCACAGGGCTCGTGTCCCTGCTCCGATGGGCTCTGCAGAGCCCGTCCCCTGGGGTCCCAGGGCTGGGCGGTGGTGAGGAGGAGCAGGGACGTGTGGCATCATCCGTTCCTTCTCTTCCTCCTGTTTCTCTCCCTGCTGTGGCCCTTTGAGGCTGCGGAGGTGGTAGGGAGTGCTGAAGGGTTTGTGGGTACCGCTGTGTTGCTGACTCTGTGATACTTGTTTGGGTGCTGCCAGTCCTGAAATCCCAGCTCAGGTCCTAAAAGCATCTCAAGCCTTTTATACGTATATATATTTTTCTAAGAAAAACAGTTTCTGTCACCACCTTGATAGTGAAAAAGCGCTGCAAGCGATAACCTGCAAACCCCTCTAAACCAGGAGGTGAACAGCAACACTGGCACCGACTTGAGTCGCAATCCCAAGCTTGGGGACTGATTCATAACTTTGAGCGGTTCTGCCCTGGCTGGGTCCTCCTGCCAAAAAAAGCCGCCAGCCCCCCGTCAGCAGCCGTCCTCCGGCAGGATGGGCTTGCGCTGGTCCTTGAGGGTTTTCTGGCCGCTGACGTGCGTGCTGGAGGAGCCTGAACATGTGCGCCTCCCATTTGGAGGAGAAAATAGGAATTTAGGGTGGAACTTGCTCCCTGGGGGCTTTGTTTCGCCCTCCGGGCTGTGTCCAGAGAAAGTGTCTTCTGCCGTCTTGGCTTTTT
>NW_009611523.1:24210-24538 GCF_000690535.1 Cariama cristata
GAGTGGATTTTATCGCGGTGTTTGTGCCTGTTGCAAAGACTCTGGTTTCCAGCCCCTCTGTGGGACCACGCACAGCCATCGCCGTGTTTCCACGGCAGCTGGTGGCTACCCGTGGGTTTCGGATTAAATTCGAGACCTGGCCGTTGTGCCTGGGGGTCCCGGGTGAAGGTGTGGAATCTGTGCCTGTGGCCACCCCTCCTGGATGGGCAAGCAGGTTTGCATTTCAGGGCTGGTCCTTTGGGGCAACAAGGCAATTTTGGTTTTGCCGTCCCAGGTGTGCAGCTGGACAGGGCTCGGCCCCGGGCTGGGACAATGGCAGGAAGCCGGG
>NW_009611523.1:24562-34121 GCF_000690535.1 Cariama cristata
CCGCATCCTCGTGGAGCCGAGGCTGCCTCCGCCGCTGCTCCTCCCTTGCTATTTCCATCGCATTGTCCGGAGGAGAGGAAGGATGTTTCCAGCCTTCTTCCTTTTTGCCTCAAAGGGATGTGGGGTAGGCAGGGAGGGGAGGGGAGAGGATTTTTCTCGCTGGCCGTTGTGCAGTAGGCACAATTAACTGCTATTCGAAGCACCGTCTCGCTCCGCCCAGGTCAAGGGGGTGATGCATCTTGGCCTGAGACGTCCCCGAGGTCTCCCCTCCTCTGCACGGTCTTGGCAGCGGAGATGCATCTCATCCCGTGTCCCCGCTGGCAGCCGCTGGGCTCAGGCGTGTCCTCCTGTGCAAGGCGGAGGCTCCGAGCTCCATCGGAGGAGATGCTTCTGCAACGTGGCTTTTAGCGGACACACAGACGTGACCGGACTCGTGGTGCTCAGCAATGCGAGGGGAGATGCTGCTGCCTCCGCATCCTTTATTCCCAGCGGTGGGGTGAGGCTGTCGTGAGGTTGCTGGTGCTCAGTGTAAGGTATTTTGGGAAGGCAAAGTGGGATCCTAATGTTATAAATGCCCTGGAGCACCGTGTCGTGGTGGGGATGTGTGCGTGGAGGTGTCGTGGTGGGGCTGCAGGGGGTGGGAGGGTAATCCCTGGTCCCTCGGCAGGGATGGTTTCAGGTGCCTCTGAAAGCGTTCGAAGCGTGCAGTGCGGAAAGGGAATGGGGAAGGTCACCTCTTGCTTTGTGATGGAGAAATATGGCCATGAAAAGGTGTTCTGGCTGGTTTTGGGATGTGTTTAGTTCTGCATCTTGTGGGCAGGGCTCTGATGATGACAAAGAAACGCTGCAAAGTCCTTCCTGCATTTTTGCACGGCTCTGACCGCTGTGGCTGTGCAAAGTTGAGGCTCCTTGCTGTGCCGGAGGATGCTGGGCTCCCACATGCCAGGAAGTGAAAGCAGAGTTAATTAAGATGGGAAATTATCTTAATTTGCTCTGGCTAAATCCCTTTAACACCAGTAAACCCCAAACATTTGAAGCAAAGATCTTGGTTAGAGCACGGCCACACCTCTCCCATCGTTCAGAGGTAGAAGAATCACCCGTCACACATCTCTGAGAGTTTTCCCAGTTTTACTGGGGTGATTGTTGCTTCCTGGTAGCAGCCAAACTGGGAAAAGCCCGTCTCTTACTGAACTGGATCCCCGCTCGGCGGGGATCGCCCTGGGACAGCCAGAAGAGTCCAAATTCAAATCTCACATGTGCTGGCAGTGAGTCTATCCTGGGGCAGCCCCAGGACATAGCAGCACTGCTGATTTTTCCACAGGGGAGCAGAAAACTTTAAGGATTCTTTCTGGCTTTTTTTTCTTTGCTTGTCCCAAAGTGGATTGGGATGCAGGGCGGCTGTTCTGTCCTGCTCAAACAGCATCCACCGTGCGTGGTACCCATCAGGTGCCGTTCTCGGGGACACCCTCCGTACCTCGCTTCGGAGCTGCTCAACATTTCTGACAAAGCCCAGGGTCGAGGCCAGCCCGCATAAACCTGCCAGGAATACCGGGAGCTCCCGGATTTCGCTGCTGACAGGAGGTCTGGCAGTGCCAGGGCGATGGAGCAATTCCTTGGCGGCCGTCGGAGCCAGTTCTTTGCATTAGTGAGAAACGCGAATGATCTGCAGGCTTGTGAAAGTACCGTTCGTCCCCGCGGGGTCGGGGTAACGACCACCCCTGCGTGTCCTCGGCGGTTTAAGCCTTCCTGACGTTTTGGCCACGCGTGTCCCGTTGTGCGTGTTGGGGTTGGCAGGGTACGGGAGGGAGGAGAGGTTGCGTGGGAGGAGGAGGAGATGCGTGGTTCAGTTGTCTCGTTCCTGCTCCGTGGTTTTGTGGTTGTAGGGAGGCTGTGAGCATGGAGAGCGCAGCAGCAGAGCGATTCTTCTGGAAACGAGCTTAGAAATGATGCTGGAGGAGCTGATACAATGAAATACACGTTAGACTGGGGCAGTTTTTCCCCATTTTTTAAAAAATATGAGCAGTCTGGGGTGTAACCTTCATTGTGGTCTATCTTATTGCATGTTCCCGTTTGCAAAGCAGAGCGGGTCTTGTGTTTGTCTCCAGCGGCTGCCACGGCCAAGGGAGTCACGGGGTGGGCACGCGGGGGAGCGGGAGGAGGGCTGGTGTCGTGGACCGGCCTCTCTGCGCCGCTGTGGCTTTTGCTTCCCTGACAAAAACCTTGGCGTTTCCACCTGTTGCTGCGTGGGACCCGGGAGCCAGCCACCTGCCTGAGCCCACGCAAAACCTCCCTGTTTATTTTGTGTCAAAGCAACATCCCCCCAAAGGGGCGGTGGGCGGGCGGGAAGGAATACCCACTCTGGCTTAATAATTGTGTTTAATGAGTTGGATGGGGTCTGGCTGCCAGCAAGCCGAGGGCTTTGCCAAGGTTCGTACTTGCCCGTGAGAACTGCAAGGGTGTGGTGTGCGGCCGCGCCTGGCTTTGCCCTCCCTGTTTATTTTGTGTCAAAGCAACATCCCCCCAAAGGGGCGGTGGGCGGGCGGGAAGGAATACCCACTCTGGCTTAATAATTGTGTTTAATGAGTTGGATGGGGTCTGGCTGCCAGCAAGCCGAGGGCTTTGCCAAGGTTCGTACTTGCCCGTGAGAACTGCAAGGGTGTGGTGTGCGGCCGCGCCTGGCTTTGCAACCGCTGGGAGAAAAGATCTGAGAGCTCCCGCCGCCCTTGGCCCTGGTCGTTGTACCCCTCGCCCGGTGCCGTCAGCCCGGCAGGGCTCAGCTCTATGACCCCCAAGGACTCGGAAGAAGACGATGACGTCCATAGGTGAGTGCCAAGCGGGTGGGCAGTGTCCTTTGCGGACGTTATAGGGGTCTTACAAAGATGGGTTTGTGTTAGATGCACCTTAGGCATCCTTTCATCTGGAGCTGGATGCAGTTCAGCTCCGCAGCGTGCACCCAGCCAGGCACCGCTGTTTGTTCAATTGTCAAATGAGTTTTAGGGTCCTGGGTGGGCGTGTGATTTTGGCGAGTTGACACCAGGTGTGATCTTGAGAGGTGCCAAGGGCTCAAATCCCTCCACGCGCACCAATTCCCGGGTGTCTGAGGCTGGGCTGGGCTCACCGGGGGTTGCTTGGTCGGTTTATTTTCCTTTTTTGCCCCATGCTTGAGCAGCTCAGCGGTGGGATTAACCCTCCTTTCTGGGTTAAACACCCTGGGCAGTGTTGCCACATGAGTGCGGAGCGCACACACCCCACCGCACCCTCCGCCCGTCGCTCTATGAGTGCGGAGCGCACACACCCCACCGCACCCTCCGTCCGTCGCTTTGGCTGCCTCGGGGCACCCACGTTCTGCAGCCGTCAGCTGGGAGCTGGTCTGCGTCCTCCTCCGAGGTTTCTCCCTGCCGACTGCTGTTTGCTCCTGCTTTTTCCCCAGGCAGGCTCCGGCTGCGTGTAGGACACCGGGTCCTCCTTGCATTTCTTCCCCCTCAGCTCTCGCGGACACCCAGAAACCCTGCCTGATGACTTGACCGTGCCATTTCTTGTAGCTTTTCCAGCCTGGATGACATTCCCTGGCTTCAGCATCGTGGATCTCTTCCCAGCATCTCCCCCAGCTGCTTGCATGCACCAGCGCTAACCCGGATTTACCCCCCAGGGCGGCCGTCACTGTTGTCCCCGTGGTGTGGCAGAAGGGCTTGTTGGATCCAGGCACGTTTCAGCCTCCTCTACATTAAGGATTTGATGCCTGCAGCTTGCCCAGCTGCACAGATGCCAACTTTGAGCCAAAGGCCGTGCTTTCCTAGCTTCTACGTGAGCACCCAGGTATGGGAGGCAGTGCCAGACAGCCCCACGGTGAAGGATACCAGAAGTGTATTTGTGCAGGAAACTGAAAATGTTGCGGCTTCCTTCCTCTGACATAAATAGCTCTCGCCCTAAAACCCGAGTCTCCGCTCTGCGTTGCTGGTGATCTCCTGTGCTGGCTGGAGGGGACACTGGGATGGGGCGGGCAGTGGTCAGGGACACCCCATGCTGTCCCCTGGCCTCACAGGGCGAAACTGGGTCTCCCCAGCTTGGAAAGTCTCCTTACTCAAACACCTGACGGTCAGCGCTGGAGCAAGGTTTGGGGTGAATGCTGGTTGTGCCGTTGCCGGTGGCGGTTGGGCGGGTTGTAGATGCGCACGGGGAATTCCGTTTGTGCCTCTTTCAATTCCCAGAGAGCTGGGGCTGCCGAGGTTTCTCCCAGTTCCTTGTTCTCCTCCTCTCTGCGTTGTATTTGGCCTGATTTTAATTTTTTTCTTTTTTTAGTTTTCTTTTCATGACTGAATCTGCCTTCCAGCCCAGCCTTGGACCCTGGCCAGCGTTTGCCAAAGGGATTTCCTTCTCTGCAGCACACGAGGAGGCTCCAATTAATGGGCAGGTCCCCTTGAGTAGTCACTCACTGAGAGTGGGTATTGTGGGAGTCCAGGCTTTTTGTCTCAGCACTTCCAGATCAAGCAAGACACCGCTTCGGAGCCCTGAGCTCTTCCCTGGGGCTTATGAGTCAAGCTGGGCTCTTGCTGCGTTGCATGCAGCAATTAAAAAAATAAGTATTAGGCTGAGCTGTAGCGCTGGTGACAGCAGCCCCTGTGCCGTGGTGACCCTTCGCAGGCAGCGTGAGGCGAAGCAGGTTGTAGGTTTGAGCCAAGTGGACAGAGGCATTGCTTCGTGCCCGCGAGGTGCTCCGTGCCATGCCGAGATGCTCCAAACAGCGGCTTTGTGGGTGCAGGGGGTGACAGCAGCGAGGACCCCTCTGCAGAGACCCCCGGATGGGCTGTGAGCAGCAGCATGGTGCGGGGCAGAGGTGCTGACGAGCCCTTCGGCGTGCTGTCCAAACCGGTTGGGAACGCTCTCCTCCGCTTATGCAAACAGCTGGTAATTGAGGAGAGGTTCGTATAATCGTTTGATCTCTCCTCTGCTTCCCTTGGCACAGAGGCCGCATCCTCTCGTGCTGATGTAATCAAGCCCGGTGCGGGAAGACGAGGCGTCCTGTGCCGAGAGGGTGCTCGCTCGCTTCCCGGGAGCGCTTGGCTGCATCCACGGGGCTGCCACACAGCTCTACCTCTGTTGGCATCTACCTGCTTGGAGACCAGAGACCCGGAGGAGCTTATCTTGCCAGGACCAGTGCCAAAAGCTCTCTCCAAAGAAAATCTTTGCTGGCTGTAGGCAGGGAGGTGATGCTGAGGCTCTAGACTGGACTGTTGCCTCTTGCCAGAAGCCTGGTCGAGGGAGAAGATGGGGCTGGTAGAAGACACCGGGCTGTTCCCGTTCAGGCAGAGCGGGGGTACTCACTTGCCTGACGATGCTGCCTGTCATCCGCATTTGTCTTTGCCTGCGGGCCTTGGCAGTATTTAAGGTTTCGGGAGCACACCGCAAACCCTCGCCCCTTCTCCGGCTCCTCCCGTAGCTGTGTCCGCAAGGAGAGGACGTGGGCGGTGAGGACGCGTAGCAACCCTCCTCGGGGTGCGTTTGCAGGGCTGGTGGGGGAGAGGGGCGGTGGAGCTTGGCGTCAGCCCGCAGCGGAGGACCAGGAGGAACGGCCTTGCCTCTCCATCGCGTGACTCGAGATGGCTCGATGAGCGGGGCTACGCTGACTCGCGGCTGGTGGCTCTCAAGCAGGGAGTAGCCAGCAGACCCCGTCCATCCGGGCTGTGCAATCAGGTGAGGGTGGTCGGAGGGGGAGGAATCCAAAGGGGTGGGCTTGTGCTATGGGGGATGTTTCCCGTCTGGGAGGGGAGGACTTTTCCTGAATCTTGGGAGTTTCCATGAGCAGAAACTGCCTACGCTGTTCTGGGGAGCACGAGGTGCCGCCAGGCAACCTTGGCTTTCCTTCAACAGAGCCCTTTGGTCATGAATTTCCTTCTGTTTCGGAGGAAATGGCGGTGGTTGCGAGGTTTCCTGGGGATACCTTCTCCTCCTCCGCACAGCATCCTCCCCTGGGGGCCTTCTGCTGCTGTTTGGGATGGGGTTTACGACTGGTGGGGGTGGGAGACTGGCAGGAAATGACTGCCAGAGGTTTCCAGCTGTGCCAGAGCCGTGGCGGGGATGGAGCCCGCTTGCTGTCCCTCCGGTCCCGTGTCCCGACTGCGGTTGCAGGAGTTGAGCTCTTCGGTCCCACCTCGCACCTCGTGCTGCCCACCCTCAAACCAAGTGTGGCGTGGGGACCTGACCCTTCTGCGGAGAAACTGGTAACAACACTTTTGTATTTGCTTACTCGCTTTAGACTCGCACAAGCACAGCTGTACCTGTCCGTGTAGGTCTGGCTGATGGTGCCGTATATCAGGGCGCAACCGAGGAACCGCGGGCAGGGCCAGGGATGCTTTACACCGGGATCATAAGAACTGTTTGTGAAACCGCGGCCACTGCGTTGCCTGCCTGTGGCGTGATTCAATCCTGCCTGCGCCCAGCTCTTTCTGTGGCTTAATTACCTGTGTGTCCCTGTGACCAAACGATCTCAAATTTAGAGTCAAAACCCATCGCCGGGTTTTGCTGTGCAGGTTTTTGCCTCTGCACATTCATGGTTGGGTGCTTTGAAGGCTTTAAAAAACTCATCCCTGGGAGAGGAACAGCATCCAGGGAGCTCAGCCCCTGGCATGTTTGCAAGTTACTGCAGCTCCTGTGGGAGCTGTACGTGAGCATGAAGGAAGTTGTTTGGTGGTTTAAGTACCGCCTGCGGTGAAGTTCGGGTCCGGTGTTAAGGTTCGGAGCTTTGGGGCTATTTAGCACGATGCAGGGTCGCCTTGGGATCCTCTTGACCAGCTTTGCCCTGCAGGCAAAAAAACACTTTCAAGACCAATCTGAACTTGTGGATTTGAGAGCACGTGGAAAAAAAACCTACCTTGAAACAGGCACCTAAACACACCGACTGCATCCGTGGGGCAGCCCGGGACCCACACGCAGACCTGGGCTGGTGAGGAGGGGGCTGCCTGTTCTGGGAGAGCACAGGCGCCCATATTTCCACTGCGGATGCAGCCGGAGCACTTCCATGACTGTTTTATTTAGTCCTGAAGGAAGGATTCGCTATACCTCTTCCTTTGGCAGCGGAGTCCTGCCTTCTGCTCTGTATGGATGCTGTGGGAACGTATAGTGTGGTCCCATGTCTCTGATGAGCCTGGATGGGACCACCGATATTGGGCTGTGGGTTGAAACACACGGCATTAGAAATAGCAGCCGATCCGGGTACAGAGCTTTTTGGTCCGTGTCCCTGTAGCGCAGACCGGCATCAGTGCACCGTGAGATTTTTTTGGGTCCTGGAGTCATGAGTTTCAAAATGTGCGTAGTTACATTTGCGGGGAGAAAATTCCAGGGAGGGCTATTAAATGTCTGACTCAAAGGTCACGAGCCGCAAATAACCAGCGAGAGTAATCAGGGGAAGTATCTCGCCCTGATCCGCTTCCTGAGGCCTGATGTGGATCTCGTTTACAGGCTCCAACAGAGTATATTTCTGATTTATGTGCTTGAAATACCAAAATAATGTGCTTTGCTCACAGGTGTATGTGTGTAGTCCGGGTGGTTTCGGGTTGCTTTTAGTCCTGGTTCATGACTTTGGTTGTGGGAAGGGTTTTGTGATGCACGTGCGACTTTGCCAAACTTTAATCATCGTCTGTCTCAAATTTTTTTCTGGAAACTTTCTGCAGAAGAGAAGTTTGCAAGAATCAGAGTAGAAAAATACAGTTTTACCCTTGCGGAAAAACTCTTGGGGGCTTTTCGTAGAGAAGCATCAGCTGCTCCTTGTTTTGGAGCAGGAATTTGATGTCTGGTAGGGAGGAGAGGGATCCACCCACATCTGGCCGGTTCATAAAGCCCTTGAAACTCCCAGTTAACATGCTCCATAAAGAGTTATCAGAATTTGGCAACCGACCGCTCCAAGCATTACATCTTCCCTGAGCATCATCTGTTCTCTTATGGCTCATGCGGGACGCTGCGTACGGCCTCTCCGCTCGGGGACAGCGGCGGCGGCACAGGGCTTTCCCCGGAGCTGCCTTCCCCGGAGCTGCGCGGCGGCTTCCCTGCGCTCCCCCGGCAGCCACCCGGCAAGGCGAGGAAGGAGGAAAATGCCCCAAATGCTCCGATTTGGATGGGTCCTGCGAGGAAGCCCACCGGGGACGCGCGAGCAGATGGAGGTAGGGAGAGCAGCGGGATGCGTGGAGCACCGGCTCGGGGTTCCCCTGTCCCCCCGAGAGCTGTGAGACCCGACGGCAGTGCCTGTGTCCCCGCTCCTGGTGGAGCTGGGCAGAGATACCGGGGTGATGCTGGTTTTGTCTTTTTTTTTTTTTTTCTTTTTTTTTTTTTGTTTTTTTTTTTTTTTTTTAAAGGCACAACCTGGCTTCCGAGCATAGTGTTTGGTCCCTTAATTTAAACCAGCATCTTGGTGCCTACACCCCAGGGGCCAGGGCGAGGTTATGCGAGGTACCCCGACTCCAGGATTTCCTATTTCTTGAGTTCTGGCTTTGTGATCTTAATGTTATTTCAACATAGTCCTTTTCGTGTGGTTTCTTATTTAAGTGTTTTTAATTTGAACAAACTCCCTCCAGCTAATTTTTGTTACTTGTGCGTGGCTCTGGAGAAGACCTTTTCCTTTTATTAAAGAGGAATGTTTTTAATCACATGCATTCTTCAACCCGGCTGAACTCTGAACCTTTCACAGCTAATCAACATAAGATGGGAAACAGTTTTTTAAAAAAGAAAAATACCGCCTTTAACTGCTGCTCAGCCTCAGACCAAGCTCTTCGCCCTGTGCGATCGCCTTGCGGGCAGCGCTGGCACACGGCACGGCTGCATCGCGCGGCAAAACCCGGCAGCCTGCCTTCATGGCAGGCAGGGCTGAAGGGAGGGATGCACGGAAAGGCGTAGCTCAGATGCGACTGGTTTGCTCCTTAATAATCTGCCTGCCCTGGTTCCTTTGCCTCTTGCTTTATTTCCCTCTTATATAAGTGCAGCTCTCTGCTGACGGCTGGTCTTGCCTCTTGAAAAAAAAAAAATAATCAGGAAATGCCAAAGGAAAGATTTCTGCGCTGCTTTTTTGGAGGGGGAGATGGCTGTCTGAGAGAAGCGGCGTGACCGGTGATTTCCCCTTTGGGGAGCAAGCGACACAAGCACCGGATCACCGCCGCCAGCCTGAGAAACTCACTGCCACCAGATTTCACCGGCCCGCCGCCCCCAGCCTGAGAAACTCACTGCCACCAGATTTCACCCTGGCCAAAAGCTTAGCAAGGAGTCCGAGAGGCACTTGGCTGTTTGCAAAGCGGGGAGCCCGTCGCTGTCTGAACGCTTGCTCCGTGTCTCTCCCCACCTCCCCGGCGAGCGTGTGGGTCCTTGGAGCGCTCCGGCTGTTTTTCCCGGCGCTGTGCCGTGCTGGCAGCTTGGAAAATGCTGGTAACTCATGGCGGGTTGTTGAGCACAGAGCTTGCATTCATGCTCGTACCGCCGAAGGCTTTCCCAGGGCACACCAGGGAGAGACTCTATGCTGAAGCTCCTCTGACTGTGTTGCAATCTCCCCTTCCCATGGAGGAAGGGTGGAGGCGCAGCC
>NW_009611524.1:0-333 GCF_000690535.1 Cariama cristata
AACCTGCACCGGGTTCGCCCCCCTGCCGAGGGAATCGCGGGGAAAGGGGCACCCTCAGCCGAGGCAGGGCCAGACCACGGCTCTCCCGGAGCCCCTTGGGCCAGCGGGCTCCCAGGAGAGCAGAGGGAGCGGGAGGGTCGCTCTGGTCCCCCACCGCTGCCCGGTGCCACCTCACCTCTTCTGCAGCAGAGCCAGGTTCTCCTCAAAGAGGGCCCCGTTCCCTGCCAGCTGCTGCTGCCTCTTCCAGATTTGGATCCTCTTCAGCACCTGCTGCTTGGCCATCTCCAGCTCCTTCACGGCCTCCAGGATCAGGGCGGGCAGCTCCTGGGGGGC
>NW_009611525.1:0-1442 GCF_000690535.1 Cariama cristata
AAAAAAAATCCCGTATAACAAATACCAAGGGAAGAAAGGCAGTGAAGTGAGAACCTGCGAAGACTGGAAGTCCCCCTGAAACTCAGGGGCTCGCCCAAAGCTTTAGTAGTGTTTTGCTTCTCTCCCCAACGGTTATAGGATGAGTATCACAAGGCTACAGCATAAATAATCACACTCCCTTCCATTTCGCATCTCTCTCTCTCTAACAGAGTTGAGATTAAAAGCCAAAATCTGAGCACAGCCCTTACAGAGCGGTTGAATTGTGCCAGTACATATGTTTCCCACTCACATGTTGAAAACTGTACCTTCAAACACAGCCTTGTTTCCGATAGCTTGCATTTCTGCAACTACAAGGGGAAAAAAAAGCTAAACAGAACTTTTCTGAATTGTCCTTACTGCGCGCATCAGTGGGGTGAAAAGGCAGCGTTACACCAGCTCGATGCCTTCGACGCAGACAGGGATGGTTTAGCAAGGCGAGCTTACTGGCATACCACAACGGAGATCTTTCTTTTAGACTTGGGATGGTTCGAACCGATTCGACACCAGGACTGAGCACCACAAAGTATTTGGGAACAAACTTTCCTCTGCAGTAGCGTGAAGTGGATTGCTGCTCCTTGATGCCGGATGCCTGGTCACTCCAAGCGTTCCCTCGCTGCCTTTCTTGCGAGGCTCACGATGCAGAGGGGAGTTTCTACCCACGGGGACAGTCCTGTCAGATCGGACCGCTGCGCCATGCCCTCCAAAGTCCAGGCACGGCGTCCCAGCAGAATTATTTCTTCCTCGGAAGGAGCCGAGAAGGGGGAAAATGGATTAGAAAGGGGAAGCCAGCTGGGGACCGTTACCCTCACTGGTAGTAGGCCTGCTCTGAAACGCTACGTCAAGGCACCGAGAGACGTGCGTGTGAAATGACAAAAAGACAGACGCTATTTCTTCCTGAGGTCCACGTTGAGTGGAGAAAGCCAAAGGGTTGTTGACTGTCTTGCGTCCGGGGGCCATCCTTTCAAATTGAAATGAATTGATTTAAAAAAGCAGGGCCTGGCTAATGGGGAACCGCGTGGCTGCTATATTTATGTGCATCAAACCAAAGTTTAAACAACTTGAGGCAGTGTGGGCCGTATAAACGTTTTATATATAGTAACCTTGTTGTTATTAGTTTTGGAAATGCTTGGTGCTGCTTCCCTGCCAGCGCTCCATAGAGCTGACTGTACAGCATTCAGTTTGCCATACAGTCGAGCGGGAGCTGTTTGCTGAACAACTCCGGGCTCCATTTCCAACTGGAGCACTAATGTACACCCTGAGCTGGTGGCGTAAACCCAGGTAGCCCCATGTACGTAGAGCACTTCACCGAAGAGGCAGCTAAAATACAAACAGCAGGCGTGCGGCTGTCGGAGAGATGCGGGCTGGAGGGTCTTCCGAGTGGGTCGGTTTGGTGGTTTGGATTT
>NW_009611525.1:1473-2287 GCF_000690535.1 Cariama cristata
CCCCACCCGCCCCCGTGTGAGCGCTGGTGAGAGCCAGAGGACAGGGACATCCTCCGAAGCTGAGTTTGGGCTCATCTCTCCACCTCCCCTCCAAGTTTGAGACGTTGCGAATCTTTACCAAGTACAAAAGAAATGAGAAGTGCTGGGCATTGATCAGTATTATATCCCTTCCCCGACAGAAAATGGGCCCAGGATAGCAGAGCTGAAACTAATCTTCCTAAAGGAGGGGGGAGAAAAAAAATGGGTCGGTGAAGAATTGTGCTGCAGTAACATATATTTCTTTCGTCTTCTGGAGCTCTCATTCAAAACAGGGGCCCATTTGCCCGAGTGGGACATTTCTCAGGGAAATCTAATAGATATTTGTTCCCGAGTCCACACTAAAGCCAGAGACCAAATGTGAGGTGCAAAGCTCTCCATTTGTTTCTCTCCCTCTCTCACACACATCCACACACACATGCAAACGTACGCTCCCTTCTCTTCCTAAAATAATAAAATGCCCTCTCCCCAGTTCTGCCGCCTTCTCTATTTTATGCAGATCCATACTCAAATGTGTACCAAAATTCTTAACTCAGTTTGCTGAAATCGCCTAGATTGTCGAGGAAATTAAACTAAACAAGGAGCTGTATGAAATGTTGAACTTTAAATACCATCCGCTACCTCGAGAAGAAGAAAATGAGTCAATAAATGCTCAGGTTTCTGCTACTTTTAGATTAACGTAATTAAAAGAATTATTTTGTTAGATTTTTTAAAATTTTTTTTTTGATAGCGTGGTGAGAATTCCCTCATGCTCTAGTAGTGGATATTTGAAAATAAT
>NW_009611525.1:2334-2661 GCF_000690535.1 Cariama cristata
TCTCCCCTAGGTGTTAATGATGGATACGGACGTGTTTAATCTTATGAACGGTACGTGTGTCTCTGTGAATACCAGGCGAGATGACAGTATCATTCTCAGTAGCCCAGAAGAAGCATGTTTTACCTGAAGAACTGGGCTTGGGCTGGATGCTGCTGTTGTTGTTCTGGGTTTTGGTTTTGGTTTTGAATTGCCCTACCTATTCTCTCAAGTCAATATTAATGCCATCCAGCACGGCGGAGGCCAGGGCTGAGTGAGCCCCGTCATTAACAATAGCATAAACAAAGGAAGGGGACCAGTTACCTTGACATTAGATGCCCGCTTTGTTCC
>NW_009611526.1:0-446 GCF_000690535.1 Cariama cristata
TGGCCAGCAGGTCAAGGGAGGTGATTCTGACCCTCTGCTCCTCTCTGGTGAAGCCCCACTTGGAGCATTGGATCAAGCTCTGGGATCCTCAGTACAAGAAAGACATCAACCTGTTGGAGCGAGTCCAGAGGACCACAGAAGTTATCAGAGGCTTCAAACCTGCCTCTTATATTAGGAAAGGCTGAGAGAGTTGGGCTTGTTCAGCCTGCAGGAGAGAAGGCTTGGGGAGATCGTATTGTGGCCTTTCAATACTTAAAGGGGGCTTACAGGAAAGATGGAGACAGACTTTTTAGTAGGGTCTGTACTCCTAGGACAAAGGGCGGTATTTTTAAAACAAAAGAGTCTACATTCAGACTAGATAAAAGGAAGAAATGTTTTCTGATGAAGCTCGTGAAACACTGGCCCAGATTGCCCAGAAGGGTGGTAGATGCCCCATCCCTGGAAAC
>NW_009611527.1:0-25433 GCF_000690535.1 Cariama cristata
TTGTATGGGGTTGTTATGGCCCAAGTGCAAGACCCAGTACTTGGCTTTGTTGAATTTTATACAATTGGCCTTGGACAATCGATCCAGCCTATCAAGATTCCTCTGTAGAGCCTTCCTGCCCTCAAGCAGATCAACACTGGGGATGGGATGGAGACTTCCAACCTCCCTAGGTAACCTGTGCCAGTGCTTTGTCACCTTCACAGTGAAAAAGTGTTTCCTCATATTCAGGAGGAACATCCTGTGTTTCAGTTTGTGCCCATTGCCTATTGTTCTTTCACTGGGCACCACTGAAAAGAGGCTGACTCCCTCTTTGCACTCTCCCTTTAGGTATTTATACACATTACTATGATCCTCTTCTGAGCCTTCTTTTCTCCAAGCTGAACAGTTCCAGCTCTCTTAGCATTCCCTCACAGGAGAGATGCTCGAGTCCCCTCATCATCTTAGTGACCCTTCACTGGACTGTATGTCCATGCCTCTCTTGTACTGGGGAGCCCAGGACTGGACACAGTACTTCAGGTGTGGCCTTAACAGTGCTTGGATAACATCTAATGCAACAGAATCCATCTCCAAGACTAAGGCTCCTAAATGGTACAGCAGACCAATAAAACAGTAGGTTAAGTATCCAACCACTTCAATGTCAATGTATGCCATTTACTTAGGCTAGGAATCAGTCCTGGAACTTCAAAATTACAGCACTTCTGCTGTATAAATTTATTTCAGTCATGCATCATGTTATACTCATAGCACCATAACACTACAGTATTGCAACCATGTTATTTTGTCATTTGGGCATTCTCAATATCAACCATCAAACTGCAACTGTGTCAGTAGTGTAACGGTGGTACGCAAGGAAATACATATCACCAGCATCATCTGAAAGAAGATGATGATATATATTTCATGATACATATTTTTCTTCCATTTTTTTGCTTTTCCTTTGTAGTGTCATTTTTATATCAGTAAAAGTAAGCAGACTCTTCAATGAGAGGCATTGGCTTTAACTAAGGTACACTTACACCAAAGAATCTCCCACAACATATTGTTTTGGACAGCTTGGAAGCAGGTCACACAAGTTATTAGCGGAGCCCTAAAAATAATCTTCCTTCTATTTCACTGTGAAATTTCTACTAAGTTACAACTTTATTATGAAACATTTAGCAGTCTTTATTTTCCCATTTCTAAGGCTATATTTAACTATAAAAACATTTTTGTGTTACTTTTGAGTAGGTTTCCTCCCCATATCCTTTACAAATGCAAACATTTATCTGATTCCCTGTTCCTCTTCTCTACCATTAATATAAATATTTTAGCATAAAGATATATGTATATATAATATATGTCTTTGTGTATGTGTTTTCTAGAACATTGTATATTGCAACCAGTAGCTTAATTGATGTCAGTGCAGCCATGATAACTCACATCAACTAAGAATCTGGTCCCCTTTTCCCAGACATGCTTTTGTTCATTCAGCACTGCTTTTGAATGTGCTAGGATTGAATTCCCTGAAAACAGCCAAATTTAGAACAGACACAACATAGGAGCAATGAGCAAGCTTTCTTGTTTGTCCTTGCTTGCTCTCTCCTTCACAATATCCTTGACCCAAAATAACCACTCCTGGGCACGAGGTCGTAAAATAGTCTCAATCCTCATTCAGCTTTCCTTTTATTGTTGTCTGTGAGCTAAGTAATGCACATAAATTTTTACCTATACAGCAGAAATTGAATTGATCCAATAGTAAATTGATAATATATGTATAGCAGAGACAGCTAAACAGAAATTTGTTTAAAAAAATCTTTTCAAAACAGTTTTCTTTACTAATTTATTCTGATGTATTTGGTTACACATTCTATTCATACTCAGTCATATTCACATTGAAATTCTAATTTGAATTAAGATTCTTTGGGTTGTCTTCCAGCCATCTGTAAAAACTTACAGACAACCACAGATAGACTGAAGTAGTTGGTTTCCATGTCACATCTTAAAGGATTTTTGTGTATATGATCCATCAACATGGAGAGCATGGGGAGCAACTATTAAAGGCACTTTTTTGTGTGTGTGTGTGGTAGTGGTGATGATGGGGAGACCATTAAAAGAGAGAAAAAAGCAGCCATATACAAGTGAGAGATACACAGCCCAAAGGAAATAACAAATCATCACTTTTTTAAACTACTCGAAGGTGTTTGCTAATATGGTAGCAATCTGCTGTGAAGTCAAGCTGTAAATAGATTTTTTTTGTGTTAGATTTGCATGCACAAGATGTTAATCAGTTCAGAAGCTCAGAGATTCTTGTTCCTCAGAATTATAATAAAAAAGCTCTCTGACATCTCTATAAATGGAAATACTCTGAAAGAATTGTAGAAAGCACTTTGTCTCATTTTTATGTACAGAAGACTACCTATCACATGTAAAAGATCAAAAAATAAAAAGGAAAGCTTAAGTACTTGGCTAATTATACACTAGTGCACAAACCATGCGGACATAGCTAAAATTCAGCAGCACAGGAGATGTGATCTACCTTTAAGCATTTGAATTACCAAGCAGTGCACTTTCTGTCACACTATTCCTCATCAGCATTCATCAGGTATACGAAGACTTCAGTGGACTCATAGTTATTGTGAAAACGAGGAAGAGAATAAGGATTTCAAAGTTTGTTTCCTTGACCACCCTTCATTTCTAGGAAAAGATACTTCTTATGCCATTTATCATAGGATTATAAGCAAATTTTCTAGTGAGAACAGTTTCTATACCCCAGATGCCAAATTATAGACTCAGATACACGGCATGCATCACTGAGTAGCTTAAACAATCAACTTCTATACTGCTATTTTTAATACATGCAGATATTAAACAGGCAATTGAACTTAGGTTCAGCTCTGACCCTCTCAACGTGTTGAATTCCTAGTCTTTTTTTTTGTATATGAACAAATCAAAGACCTTGTATATGGCTATTATGACTGATTCTTACTTTGAGGTCTGTGCTTCCCACATACATGCAAATGTTTTTTTTTAGCACTCCCTTCAGTATATCTGTTGTTCTTATTCACAATTTTTACTTCAGAATAAGTCCATCCACTCTTACTTCAGAAGAATGCAGCAAGAATCATCTTGCTTATGAAGTCACAGTGATTGCTATGGTTTTTACTTAAATTTTTTTGAGTATTGGATGGGTGAATTTGGTAAGCCACCCAGAGGAAATCCCTGTTTTAATGAACTTAATACCTAAGGCAAATAGTAACATAAAAAGATGCAGAAAGGATGTATTACAAAAGTGCATTGGAATGGGCTAGCTCTTCAAGAATCAAGAAGAAGTGAGAAAAGAACGAGGAGTTGTCTCTTGCCAGGTGAAAGGGATGTGCAGCAAGAAGGACAAAGGGTTTCTTTAACTCCAAAACTACATGCTGGGGAAGAAAAAAAAGTTACTCTAAACAGTATTCACCTTCATAGGATAGCTTTTCTGAATTCTTTTTATCTCTGCAAATCCTAATGCAAATCACTTTACCAACTGTCTCTTCATAGATTTGTTTCTGCTTTCTGTAGGTTGCAGACTATAGGGACTACCCAGGTCTGCAAGTCATCCCAATGACCTGAGTGCAGCTGGAGGATAAATCAACTCACAGGTAAAGTCCAGATGATCTACAATTCTTCATCCAAATTTCCATAGGATTACATTGGCATGGGATCTTTTTTGTGCTCCCATGTAACTCCTCAGTGATGCTTCAGGTTGAGCAAATAAAAAAAAATATCTACCATAAATGTGGGCCCTTTATTTTTCTGTTAACTGAATCTAAGGCACAGATGTTCCTTCCTCTCTGGAGCTATGTACTCAGATATTTAATAGCAGGTCATCCTGGTGCTGCAGGTCACTTCATGCTAGCCCTCCACTCAGCTGCTGCAAGGAAATGACATCATTGTATGACCAAATTTATGATGGAATTCAAAAAGACCCTGACAAGCTGAAAAAGTTGTACTCACTCCATGACAGTGGAAGTATTACCTTCACTTTGCTTGTGGTAAAGGAAGTGAAGAAGAAAAAAGCTGGCATATGCCCTAAGGCACTCATCCAGGTAAAATCTCACCTGGCTAGCCCCTCACCTGTGTTAAATCCATGTTACATCTTAAGACAGGTCTGTTTTTATAAACGATGATGTAAACAATGATTGAATCAAGACAAAGACTTCCACGTTTCCTAGTGTAGGCATACTTTAAAAGTCAGACTGCAGCAGGATGTGTTGGGTGTCAGTTTGGAGGGGGTAGACAGGTATGTGTCTCAGTCCTTGTTCAGTGACCTTGCTGTGAGAACACAGGGGTTCTGCCATAGAGGAAGATTAAGTATTTGAGGCAAGATAAAACTATCTTATCCTTAAACAAATGTCCCTTTCAAAAGCTTAATACAAAGCAGGTCTAGAAAGTCTGCAGCTATAATGATTTCATGTTTTGCTGATCCCAGTCTTTTCTACTGAAAGACTTTTTAGTGGTCCCTAGTGGAAAGTTGAGATCAGCATTTAAATGCAAGTCTGTCTTTTTAACGTAAGTCCTCAGCAGCCCAGTAGCTCTCAGTGATACTGAAAATTTATAAATAGTTATGCGTGGATACAGATATATATATGACATGCATATCACACTTCTTTATGCTGATGACTGTAAATTCAGACTATTTTTTTGCAAAAGAACTGTAATTTCTGTTGGCTTTTTTTTCTCCTTTTCTCTATTAATGAAGATGCACTGCCTAACAAGATAATTTTTCTTGTTTGAAACCCCTCTTTTCACAGACAGTTAGGGACCAATTATAGACATTTCCAATCTCCTCCTAATTTCTATACCTAACATGCATACCTTCCTCTCCTAGGTAACAGGGATGTTACATGTGTTGTGGGGAATATGAGGCAAACACACTATGTTCTTTCTAGCTCTGTATAAGTAATCCTTACCACCTATTTTAACATGATAGATAACTTTTACTGTAAACTAGAACCCTCATGAAAGAAAAGCAGAAATCTGAAACATAACATATCAATTTAGCTTGTGCAACTTCTATCTCCTATAGGTGTTATTTTCTTCCTCTTTTCCCTTCTGCAGAAACTCTAGACAACAAAACCCCTCTAGGCAAAAGGCTAATAAAATTCTCTTCCCTGTAATGTGCATCCTGCTGGTTACATCATTTAATACTGAAGAAATTTTCTTTTTCGTTGGGAGGCCTTCTGGAAAAGCTGATCAGTGCAAAAGGTTTCATGTTCTAAGGGTAAAAGGGTCACTAGCCTGCTCATCCTCTTTATCATCTAGAGAAACCTGGCTAGATAAATCTCAGCCTCCCTAAGCGCAGTATACCAGACAGGTAGGCTCACTTGGTGCTTCTGTATCTGCACATTGCAATTTTACTTCCCACTGTGCCAGTGAAGCAATGCATGACCTTGTCAAACCTCATCAAGTAGCAAACGTGAAGATCAGGATCCCTAGCCAGGGGTCCAACACCCTTAAAGTCCTGACTTTGAAGGGACTCCTCCATGCCTCCATTAGGAACAGCATATACTACATTTTCAATGCATGGAAATTTTTCTTAGACTTTTTTTAACCCATGCTTCACTTGATCCACTAAGAAGCTCTGTGCATTTCCTTGGCACTTCAGTCAGTATATGTCTCCTCTGTCATCTGCTGCCTGCTGTATCTGCCAAATTTCTGGATGATTCAGTTCAGAGCTGGCCGTTAAGAGCTCCCTGAGACTCTTAGTTCTTCCATGTTCTTTACCTGCGGCTGAACACAAGGCATTTAACCTCTCGGTTTTGATTTTTGTCACTTGTAAAATGGGGAAAATAATCTTTAGTACTTGCCATGAAAGAAGTCAATATTTATCACTGATAACCAGAATGTACAATCCAAGATACTGCACTTGGGCCTTCATCTTGCTTCCCTCAAAATCAGTGCAAAGTTCCCATTGACTCAAGGACAGCAGCATGCAGCCTTCGCTTCTTCACGAACCTAGAAATTCTGTGATAACTGAGATATTAAAGTGCTAGTAGTCATTGGCTTTTAAATAGACTTTCAGTAACAGTCATGACTTATCATCACTACTGTCTCAGAAAAGAACCAGGAGAATTAATTCAATTTTGGTTTTATCAGAGGTAAACATTTTTTTTTTAAAAGATCTGTAGGGGTTGTACCTTATTACATGCATAAAAGCTGGTCCTGTTCACAGAGCAGTCACTGAGAGTGTGAACTGGCTTCAATGCAATATGGATAAGATTTTTATTAAATCTTGTGTTATCCCACAAATTAAATGATTGGAAGGATTTCAATCTAGCATAATACCAGTCTGCCCAAATCTGGAATCACAGAGGGGTTTTTTTTCCAAATCAGTGGATATTATTACTTATCATTGCTCACCGTAAGCTACTTTTTTTTTTTTTTTTTTTTTTTACAGACTGCAACAGCAACAACAAAAACAGCTTTTTCACCTCAGGAGTTTCTAGCCTGGAAACACAACAGGGACAGAACAAGAAGGCAATAACGTACAATAGCAGTGGGGAAAACACTACTTAGTTGCACAGGTTCCTGTTTTGACTTAATTTTGGAGGTTCCATAACTGTTTTTCCGAGGGACTTTATGCTAGTTCGGGAAAGTATCTCACTTCAGAAAGAGTTCAGTCAGAAGAGAAAAGAGAAAACCACGTAGAGGTCAATAATGGAGGTATTTCTAGGAACTACACATTAGGACTGTGACTTAACGATACAGACAGAGTGTCATGTCACCTCTACAGAAGCAGTTAGACCCTCTATCTTTTCAACCAGGATATGAATGTAAAATGTTTGCTGGATAAAATCAAGCATGCTTATGTAAATACAGTCTTAGTTAAACTTAAGAGCCACACCATGTCACAAAGCTTATAAAGCTCCTGAGCCTGCCTCATTTGACTCTATCAATCACATTCAGAAGAAAAGTGAGCACACTAAATACACAAAAGGAATAAACACACTCTGCTTCCTTTGGGCTATCATCCCTTAGCTAGCTTCAGAGATGAAGTCCTGAGTGTTTTCAGGGGGCTCAAAGCAGATGCAGAGGCCAGCCCCAGCTGACTTCTCTGTTCCAGTACCAAAATGGAATAATGAATTCCAGGCCTGATTCTCTCTGAGACTGTAAAATTAACAATATATTTCCCACAGCTGTGTATCCTCAGTATCTGAAGCCATGCTGTGCCATTCAAGCTGCTTTATCAATAAAAAAGTGAAACTGAAGGAATGTCCTTTTCACAAGCACAAGTATTTTTGCTTTTATTTTACAGTGACAAAATGGGGGCAGCCAAATTCATAGATTCCATGGACAGGTAAAAGAAGTTTTCGAATCTCTGATTAAATCAAGCTTCTTTGAATATGAAAAAAAGCTGAGCATTTTCCTGAAAATATCTCTGGCTTCAAAATGATTGATGTCCCTGCTGAGTGGCAAGACAGGAGAGCAATCTGCAAGCAGTTATGTCTGAAGGAAGAAGGGAAGGAGGAACATACATGGTGTGTTTCTATATCAACATGCATGTGGGCTTATGCACAAAAAATACTTTTTAAATAAGGATTTTAATAGTCATTAATATTTTAGAAGCAGCGATGAGTACACAGGAATATTCAGCAGTATATGTTGCTAATACTGTTGTCTTTTATAACATAAGATAGGAAAACTGAGAAATAGGGGATACCTCTGAAATAGCACTCCACAAAAGAATCCAATTAGATTAAACATCTCAATGTCTGAAATTGAATAATACTTTCCCCTTTCAAAACTAAAGTATATACAGAAGATAGATAGCTATCTGATTGCTATTCACTATTTTTCACTCATTAAAGTCTCCTATCAAGTTAATGCACCCAGGTTGCATGCACATACATAGCTAAAGAAAAAAAGCTCTGTTTTTTAACAGTGACTATTGTAAATAGACCTGTCAATACATGCAGAATGATCAGAGAGTGCATGTTAAGCATACTAGCTTTAAATCTTCAGATATGACCACTTTTTCTCATAACAACTTTTCAAACATGTGGTGTCCTAGAGTCAGTCATGCTTGTTTTACCCCATAACCAAGTGGCCCTTTTGGGCCTGGTCCCCACTTGAGTTAGCATCCACAGATTTTGAGTTCTGAATATCCATGATTAATCTCAGGGGTTCACCATCCCCTGGGATTTATAATCCCTGGGGTTTGTCATCCTCTGGTTTTATAATCCCAAAATCTCAACCACTATGGAAGTAGCATACTGCTGAGATTCAGTGTAGCAAGCAGAAAACTATAATAATATATGTAGCTCATTTCTCAGTATGCAGAGTGCCTTCTCACACTGTTGTTGAACCATACAAAATGAAAGGTGCATCCAGCTTCATAAGCCAAACAGGAGTAGGGCACATTGAGTACGTTTAGCGGCATAGCCTTTGTCAGTTTTAAGGCAACTATTGCTGTCATAGACAACACTGTGGCATAGTTCAGGGGTAACCTTGGAATGGAGACAGTTCTCAAATTGTAGGACAGTGGTCATCTTGATTTTGGGAAAGACAGCCTAGGTCCATGTTTGTGAGCTGTGACATACTGCTTGTCCTCAGATCTAAAGAACAGGCTTTAGCTCTTTTGTTTATTTTTATTTTATTGCTCTCTGCAACTACCTGAAAGGAGGTTGTAGTGGGGTGGGTGTCAGTCTGTTCTCCCAAGTAACAGGCAGCAGGGTGAGATGAAATGGCCTCAAGTTGCACCGGGGAAGGTTTAGATTGGATATTAGGAAAAATTTCTTCACCCAAAAGGGTTGTCAAGCATTGATAAGGAAGTCATTGAGTCACCATCCCTGGAGGCATTTAAAAGGTGTGTAGGTGTGGTGCCTAGGGACATGGTTTAGTGGTGGACTTGGCCGTGCTAGGTTTACAGTTGGACTAGATGATCTTAAGGGTCTTTTCCAGCCTAAATGATTCTATGATTCTATTTACAAGTCTCGAAACAGACATTAAGCAATTTTTTGCAACCTGTGTGCCTCTTTAAAATTACAGAGGCATGTAAATGCAGGTACATATACTCAAGTCATTGCTTAAATCATCACTGTGTCAATCAAGATGATGTCCCTTGTCCAAATCTATAAAATCCATGATACTATATCCTTTAAAAAATCTTCTAAAACAGGGCTATTCTCCAAAAAGTAGCCTTTTTTCTCAATGAAAACAGAGAACTGCATATTGCCAAAGGAAGAATGAGGAAAGAAATGGCATTTACCTTATTTACTTTTGAGACCACAATGACTGACATTATTCTACCCCTAAGTGGAGGAAGAGGTTGAAGTGTAGGAATAACACCTGTCAAGAATACTGGCAAAAGAACATTTGCTGAAATTTGCTAAAGGAGTAACCATAATAAAATAGAAAAAAGCATCTTACAGATACACATGGACATAGAAGATAGTGGCAGAAGGGAAGAGAAGGGAAAGGAAAGGAAGGGAAGGAGCAATCAACCAATTCCATTTTATTCTAGAAATATTCTAACATTGCTGCAATTCACAGGGGGAAGGAGAAAAAAAATACCCAAAAATCTTTAGCGCATATTTTGATCAGAAAATCAACAAAGGACTGCCTTCTCAGTAAAGTTCATATATGATACTGTCTCAGCTTCCTGACAGGTACCTTTCCAGATTGTTGCTCTCAAAACAGTGTCTCACAAAAAGCTTTCCTAAACTCACCATCTGATAGCTTGAAACTGTTTTCTGTAACAACACAAAGTCCTTAAATAAGGCTGATGTACACATTTGTTAGGGCTCCCAATGTTCATGTCTACTTTATTATAAGACAGTAGAATTTAAAGCTATAACATTTTTCTTCTATAGCTCCACTGTTCTTATGTGGGAATGGTATCCATGAAGACATATGTCCATATGTACTTGTATTGCTGTGAAATTAATTAAAGAGATGACATTATTGCTGACCATATTTTCTCACTGCACCCATTTATCCGTCATGTTCAGAGGCACAGTAACATGGTAAACTGCAGAGAGCTGTCACTCATACTCTTACATAATTGTACCTCATTTATGCACAGCAAGCACAAATAACATTCTTTAAAACAAATGTAAAATAAAATATTTGCATAAAGAATGAAAAATATCTAAATTGATCAGGCTTATCTGTACTGTGAGTGCATATCACACCATGCTCTAGGTATTTGTTCTGGGCATGCTTGCAACCTCTCATTTAAGTGGCCTTCGATATCTACTTTCCAGAGAAATAAAGCAGAATAAACCTTACATTTATCCCTAAAATTTAACTTGAGCATATTTCAGGGGGAGGGGAAGGAATTAATTTCCATTATTCTTCCTTCCTTTTTCTTTACCTAACAACTTTCTAATATAAAATGCCTGAACAGTGCAATGAGCAGATCTCTAAAACTCCTGTGTCCCGAGGGACTTGTTCAGCCACTAGGATATACAACAAAGCACCTTCGTGTTTGCTGTCCTAAATCCATGCATCTTGAATCCCTGGATGCACAAGTGGCCCAGTTTCAACAGAATAAGAACATTTTAGAAGGCTGGGGGTTTTTTAGGTTAATTCTTTCCCTCTGTTTCTTGTTCAACATAAAGATTGATATACCATCGGCATTTTACCCTTCTTCACTTTTTGGTCTTTGATTACTAGAGACGTGTCAGAGAGTAGCAACTGTTTGAGTACTAAAGCACTGACTCACAAGATTGAAATTCAAGTCCTTGCTCTGAAACAGACTTCAACATGTTACCCTCAGCAAGCCATAGAAGCAGTGTGTGCCTCAGTTTTTAACTGTAAAATGGAAAACAGAAAAATCTTTTAAACGGTGCTACATAATATAGTATAGTACATGACATAGTATATTGCAGAATATGAAAGGCAATCATACCCTATGGCAACAGCAGCTATATTCATACTGTAAATATAAATTAAGGCTAGTTAATCCCAGAGAGAGGGACATCTTCTTCGCAGAAGTGTCACAGATTCCAATCAGCTCTAATACCAATTAACTATAAATCACTTGTGATCCTTCTATTGGCATCAGTCTGCTTTAGGCTAAGCTCTTTCACAACCTTGTGATATTTGGGCTTTCAGTACTGAAGGTATTTCATTAATTTTAAAAGATCACTGAGATTTTTTGCAACAATAAATAATTCTATCTGCTTCTGTAAAACCCTTTGTTTTCAATCCTTTAATTTTTGGCATAAAATACCTGCCAATCTCCCTTCTCAGTACTGAATGAAATATAGACCAGAAAGTAAAATGGAATAGGAAAAAAGAAAATAGTGATGCAATGAGAGTTACAAAAATGGAGAATTGATAAAAACTCCTGGGATAAAAAGCCAGTGTGAAGGATGCAAAAAAAAAAGGAAAAAAGACTGTTGCTACCTGGAGTGAAAGTTGGATAGTACTTGAGTAGCTGCTAATCAAATATTCACTGTTAAGCAAAAGAAGAAACTCACTGTAAAAAGAAAACTGAAGGCACATGGGAGAGAGAAAGGGAGCATGTTTGAAATAGGAAAAAGAGCCAAAGGAGGAGAACACTGTACATGCTAAAAGTCTCAGGGATTTGACACATGACACATGGTGAATGAGATGTTCCTTTAATGCTCAGCTCCACCAGTTTTAACTACTTCAACAGAACTCCACATCATACCATGTCTTAGCCTGTCGTAAGATCCTTAGTTCCATCTCCCATTATTTTTTGGCCTCTCTCGACTCAGTAGACATTCAAAGTTTTCTAGCTGCCTTGCCTCTTTGTCCATAGATGTTTCCTTACAATCACAACAGTTACAATTCACTGTGAAGCTTCAAGTTTGTCAGTGTATTACAGAGTAGTTTTGAGCCCCACTAAGGCCTCTAATCTTTTCCAAAGTAGCCCTGTTTCCCATAGGTAGAACTTTGAGCTTCTTGAGCCAAGCTGTTCAGTGTAGCTGAGCAGCATTAGTTTTTAGGGTACAGATGGCATTATCATGTCAGGAAGAAACTTATGTTATAGAAAAGTGCCACCATTCACTGTGTCACTAGGTCACAAGTACTCCTCTTTCTGAAAAGACCAATGAATTTAGGTGTATTATTGAAGTCATTCCCGCACTGCTGCCCTTCCACAGTCATCACCAAACAGTCGTGTGAGGTCCCAGTGCTGCCTCACGGCAGAAACACACGCCTGCTCTTTCTTCACCTGCTATAAAAGCAGCTGAAAATGTACAAGGCAGCCCCTGGAGACAGCCAGGGCTGGTGGGATGCTCAGCACCATGGTGTCAGTCCAGCAGGACACCTGGGTCCAGGCTCTTGTCATCAGCATTCTGCTGCAGAGGACGTTCTGGCAAGGGAGCATACACAGATTGTCAGATTGGTCCACAATGCTCCCTACCTAGTGGGAGCCCTCTTTGTGGAATACAAGATATATACATGTACAAGAATGCATTTCACAATGAGTACATTTTTACGTGTAATTATTTGTGAAATATTTTCATTTCTAGAGAAAGAAAAGATACATTCAGTTGGCCCCAGAATTGCTCTAAAACTTACTGACCAAGGTCAAGATTAAGGGTGTAAACATTCATATATTTTGGCAGAAAAAATAGATTAAAATCACAGAATATGACTTATATTTTAGTTTTATATGTGAATTTACATTTGACTTTGTATGTGAATAAAAATATAATTACTTTTATTGAAGATAAAAATCAGTGCTGGCAACTTTGTTCTTTATCAGTGTATTTTTAAAAGCCTCTACAATATCACCATCACAAGATTCTCTTCTCACATGGCCTAATTCCTCTTACAGCTCTGACTATTGCCATCTCAGGATCTAGAAGGTTGAGAGACATGTTTTTCTGCAGATGGCATGAGAGAAAAATTAAGACGTGACGTAGAGAAAGATGTTAAGTAGCAACAGACTAATGGAGAACATTTTGTCCTACTTTTGAGGAGCACATCAGGAACAGCTTGTTTTTATAGTGGATCTGAGGTATAATCACTAGCACTATATTATTGCTGTAAGCATTGCTCTGCACTAATCACTACCATATTATTGTGAGTTTTGCTGAGCATTTTGTAAAAGATACATTACATTCCTTTTTTTTGGCACTTATCTTGAAAATGAATCAGACATACCAAAAGCTCTAGACAATAAATAACGAATAAGTTGTACATTTTAGCATTCTTGATAAGTTTCAGAGATTTATTGCTTTTCATTTTAACTAGCTACCAAGAATCAAAACACTGACTAAATCTTCCAAGAATCAAAACACTGGTTAAATCTATGTATGGATTTCTTCTAGGTAAATAACAGTAACTAAATAGTGGAAGTAAGAGATGTCTTTGATGCACAAGCATCAAAGCCTTGAAGAACCTATTTCTAAATCTGCAGCATTCATCCATTTTTGCCATAGTAAAGGCCAAGCATTTTGAAGAACGGTTTTGTAAAATTTATTCGCAAATGTCTGTTCAGATATTGATCCAATATCCATACAGAGTCACTGCAAACACAAACCACGAGAAATCTATTTAAAATCTTCTCTTCCATGCACATTGCTTTCATCCAGTCTTGGCATCTCAGTTTTAAGAAGTAAAATAAAAAAAATGTACAAAACCAAATGCTAACCGTCCATCTAATTCTCCTCCTGGCAAAGAAGAGAGAGAGAAAAACACAACAAGAAGAAACTTGCAAGTAACACTTGCTAGTTGTATTACTGAATATTCTACTGAGCCGTTCTCATTTAGTATTTAGAGAATTAAAAACATTCAGGCTATGCAAAATCAGTTTGCCTACATCAAACAGGGATATGCTGTGTATGTATGACTGATAGGTTGGGGGATCCTTTAATCTGCTAAGATTCTGGATGTGCTAAATGTGAAGTGGCTCTTCCAAAATCTGAGCACAAGAAAATATTTATGAAACAAATATTTATGAATCCAATCACTGTTTGCCAGCTGAAAAAAATGGCCATTAGGAGTGAACCCTGACACCTCTGAAATCATTGAGAGGGCAGCCATTTGCTTCCACAGATCAGTATCTTCCTGTGGATTAATCCTGGTATAAAATGAATTTTATTTCCACCAAGTTGATTTTCAAAATGGGGAAAAAACCTGATTATTCTTGTAGTAAAGCATTCAGGGTCCCTTGTGTTCTGCTTATTGTCTTTTTTTTTTTGCTATTTATGGATTTGGACCTGCAAAGAGAGGTAAGAAAAGGATTTCCTCCAGGATATAAGTAGTTAATTCTCTGTCAACCTCCAGTGCTGTTCAGAATATGGCACAGGATCCCCTACAAGCACAATGTTTGAGAGAAATCTCACCACAGCCATTTCGGTTATTCTCAATACTGTTTCTAGACAATCTAGATTTTGTCAGAATGCCTTTTTCATCTATACCAGATTTCCCTTAAACAAACAAAAAAAAATCAGAAAAATATTTCTGGTTTGTTTCTTCCCTTCCCCTCTCCTTAACTGAGGAAAATATCCTTCAGTGTTTCAGAAGTCTAAAAATGAAACATCTCACAATGCTCCAGTATAAATCTGAAAGCATAAATAATGGCATATATCTATATTTGTATACACTTCTATCTACATTCTATGTAGATATTCATTTCTATATATATAGTTACGCATGCATATCTCTATTTTTTTTTTTTCAAGCATGTAAGGAACAAGATTTCATTTCATTGTTCAAATAACATGTACTAGCTGCAACAACCATCAAGTTCCTCTGGCCTTTAGCCAACCACAGGCAAAAGTTTATTTGTATCAGCAACTGCAGCAGACTACTAAAGGGCACCCTTGAGGTTTGGCTTGTGTAAATGGGGCTGTCTGTGACCACAGGACAATGAGACCGGCTCTCGCGGCAAACGATGCTTCTGGGTCCTTTCCCGCGCGCTTCCATGGCTCTGCGGGGTGACAGGTCAGTATAACGAAGGAATCGCTTTCCCAGCAGTGTTATGGTAAAGGCAAAGCCACTCATACTCCCTTAAGAAATGTTTTTCTTCACTTCAAAAACACTAACTGTGGGAAGAATGTTCCTCTGACACATGAAGCAAGCTTTCCCTCCCCAAACTGGGAGTGTTAGGGATAAATGCTGAGTATGTATGTGTGTGTATAACATCCAGCCTCTTAAATTTTAATCAAGCTCATATATAAGTTTCTCTGGTGATGATGTAGGTGTCGGAAATACAAAGCAGGCACACACACCTCCCAGCAAATGAAATGTGTCAGCAAGTGCTGTAATCAATAACAATATAATATTCTTTCCTAAATAATGGTACAGCAGCAGAAGTGTGTAAGACAGTGATGAATTATTCAGCAGGTCTACTTTGCTGCTACGTTGCTCCTTCCATGCTTTAAGCTTTCCTACAGTTGAAATACCTGGCACAGCACTCTCTGACTTCATCTTCTTCTGAATACTTAAATCTCTTTCTTCCCTCATATAAAAATTAAGTTACCTAAGTGCCTAAAGCTTTAAACAGTCTTCAATGGCAAAACTGTGTGATGTCTCGAAGTTTTTAAGTGCCTTATTGCTACTTGATAGCTTCACATGGAGATTTGCTAGGTATGTTAGCAGGCAGCTGCATATTAAATATTTTTAAAAGTAAATGCTTCAGACTATGGAGGATTTAATTCACTAGAGGGTGTATGACATTCTGGACAAAGTATTCATTAAAAGACACAAGGTAGATGAATTCAACTGGTTAAAATGAAAGCCCAGGTTATGAAATGCTTTTTTAGATCAAACAGTATGACACTCCCATGGAGCTAGAGTTGGTTTAAGATACTGTTTGACATTAGCTGGAATACAGTACATACTAATTTAGTTTTGTAAAATAAAACGATGCAAGATATTTTCAGTCACCTAGTGCTCTAAAAATGCATGTATATTTTAAGTGCATGACTTGCAGCATGTAATTGAATACCGACTATTATAAAACTTTTATAACACTGAACAAGTGTTATAAAAGTGAAACTATATATGTAAAACTATGGTTCACAGAAGGAAGGTAATTTCTGCAAGATGAACACGAAAAAAAAATTGAAACTTTTTAAAATAATCTCAAAGAAAAGTTAATGCATTTTGTTTCTGTTGTGTTTATTTAAGTTATTCTGGAAAATATTTAAATCTTTTTCTGGGTAGCGACACATTTGTATCTAGAGATGTTTATCTAGTTTGTCATTCTGCTAGAGATGGTGAGATCCCTCTTAATGTATTTCATGTGCTGTGCACAGCTCACTTTAAATGCCACAAGGGATAGAAATCCGTCATCTCTCCTTGGGAAGCTGCCTGATTCTGTAACACAGCTTACCACTAAGTAGTTTCTCTGATACTCAAGCTGTATTTCTCCTGCTTGATTCATGTTCTACTTCCCATTACTTCACGTTAACTCCCTCTGCCCCTGCTATCAAATGAAGGAGGTCTAATTCCTACCTGTACTAACTGCTAACTGCTCTGAATAGAGTAGCAAGAAATAAATAACCCCCCACCTCAGAAGGTCACCTCTGTGATCTCCCTGCCGTCACATCATTCCTTTGACATTTGCTGCTGTTCACTGACAGAAGAAGGACCTTTGCTGTGACCCCAAAAAGCTAGTTTCCTCTTCCAGAAGACATTGCCAGATCACTCCTGAAATACCTCAGCACTCATGGAGGAATACGATTTTAAACAGGCAACACATTAACTTGAGCTCTTGCATAAGAAAGGTTTATAACAACAGTTTCACCTGCAGCCAAGACCGCTGGGTGCCATGTGCCTCTCAGCAGCTGATCTACGAGCCCATGGTACAGCCATCAAACAGCACTGCTGCTGAGGAGCAGAAAGAACGCACGTGGAGTAAGGTCACAAGGTTTCGACCTAGATTTCAGAATCAAAAAATAAAAATTGGATGTTCTTCAGTGCCCTTGACGAAAAGGCTACAGGCCTTAGTGAAAATAAGGTGCAACCTCACCTTTGTGCTGCGCTACACATAGCAGGAGGATGGAAAGTGATTGTGCATTCATTTGTCTGCAGCACTCCCTGTGATCATGCGTTCAGAAAAAAAGATCTGCTATGTCAAACAAACTACTGCTTTGAGCACAGAAAACAGCTATCTGACTCATGACCACTGAAACAGAAAATGTTTGTTAAATAAGCCATTAAATTTTAATACTAAAGTTTGGAAAAGTTGGCTGGGAAATCTATGCAAAAATACTTATGCAAAAACACTTATGCACAAACTGTACTTTCCTACCAGAATCCTTTCTTGTCTCCTCTGATTCCAGAAGCTAAGAGACATAACCTGTCAAGTCACCATAATCATTAGAATAAGTTGACAAAGAAGCAATTTTCTTAGAGTGGTTTTATTAACTTTGGCAAATGGAAATTAAATTAACTGCAAGTTTTCACAAACGCAGTCACTCTAGCAGCTCCAGAACATGAAGGAGAAACAAAATGCATTAAATATAAATAAGTACATGAAGACTGCAACTGTCCCTCCCTATATCAAAGTGAATGAGCAAATAATATCAGTTCTTCTACCTAGAAAATAACTATTTTCTATAAATCTTACATGTCCTCAGGACAAAATAAAACTTCTGTTTCTGGTATATAGAGGAGTATAATTTACTAAAGGAAACAATGACAAGACCACATATGATAATATATTGTAAACTGTTATCTTCAGTGAAATGATAAATCAGGTTATACAATCTCAGATGACAATTTGTATCTATTACAACTATCATCTGTGTTTATCCAAACACTTCTAATCTTAAATCATCACAACTATTACTTTACTCCTTTAAGTTCCAGTGAAATTTGTATATTAAATAGACCTCATAAAGTTACAATTCGCTAACTGAAAATAGTACAACAATGAAATGATCTAATCTTACTGTAAAGGGCCTTTGACAATGGCTGCAATAGCTCATTGTAACTATCCTATTTACACTACAGCATCTTCACAAAAAAGACCTAATTTCTTTTAATTTCTTCTATTATTGAGCAATATTATTTAATTATATTATTTAATTTCTTATCTTTAATTTCTTATATTATTGGACAAGTTGGCCATAAGCCAGCAATGTGCCCTTGTGGCCAAGAAGGGTGCATTAGGAAGAATGTGGCCAGCATGTCGAGGGAGGTTATCCTCCCCCTCTGCTCTGCCCTGGTGAGGCCACATCTTGGTCAAATCACTTAATCCAGCATGATTGCCAGCTCAGAGGAAAAGCCAACAAGTTCCTATTTCACAGAAGACAGCGACAATAGCTAAATTCTGTCATGCTGAGATAGTACAGTGACAAGGGCAAGAAGAGCTTCTAATTACATTTCTTTTGCCCCCAAGATGGCACACCCATTCCTAACCATCCTGTAGTAGCTCAGCCTCTGGACAGTTCTTTCTTGAGATACAGAGGTAGGTGATACAGTCTCTTTCTTACATAGTAGTAAGTGAACCCCCAAGTCCAGTGCTGCATAGGAAACTACTTTGTCCTGAGGTTAATTTTAAAAACAATAAAAGAATTAATTATGAAAATTCTAATTTCCCTGAGCAAATCTTTTTGTCTTGAGGCAGGAAAGAATAAAATCTGAAAATCTGTGTAAAAATAGAGGTTTGTCCTTGTATATACTTTGAAATATGTTCTTTCCACATGCATTAAATTCTTCTGTAGCTACAAGTACTCACTCATAGACACTCTCAGACTGTTTAGACCACATTTTATAAAAAGACAACTGTAGATATTAAGCCTGTATACACCAGTTCTAAACTGGCAATACTTATTAAAAAAAAATCAATTAAATTAGTTTTAAAAATAATTTTCTTTTTCACTATCATTTTTTCATGGTAAATAGGTAGTTTTAATTATGTATTTCATCTGATATGTTATATAAATATATTTAATGCAATTTGTTTTGCAGCAGTTCACATTACCTACATTCCCAAGCAGCAAAACAGTTCCTGAAATTTGTACCATTAAATGGAGAAGAAACAAGGTCTGTGAACATCTTTGGACACAATTCATCCCACTTAGAAACATTTCAAAAGCTCTTTGTGGTTCACCTCATAAAGCTTGTGCCTCTGGTCCACAAGACTCTTGCTTCAGAAGTAAGATGCATGATGCATCCACAGAAAGATACATGAGCCTTTGTACAAAGGGCTGTATTTTACAGCACCTGCACAACAAGATTTTAACACAATGTGGAGCCTTTTGGCAGTACTGCAGTAAAAATCTGCATTCATCATCCAACTATTAGTAAGATTGATCTTGCATAATGTTATGACAAAATGTTTGTGTTGCAAGTTGGAGTAGTCACTAAGCTGCCTTGTATAGAAAAAAAAGCAAGAATCTCTGAAAAATTAATAATCTCATTTACTTTACCTGCCTGATTTAGGATGGATGATGCTTTGGAGGTGCCTCCATCCATTGAGTGCATAGCGAATTAGTAACCACAACGTTGTTAAGGTAGGCAGCTCCATGAATTAGGATAGTTCCAGGCCAGCATCTGTACATTGTATCTCCCAAAGCACACAGGAAAAATTATCACATAGCTTCTTCCCAACTCACACCTTCACAGTCCCCCCTTGCCTCAACAACTGAGATCTTGACATACCAGCAGTCACACAAAATGCAAAACATAACTGACTTGGTCTGATGCTTTCATCATGTTCCTTGTTTTACGGTCCTTTTAAAGGTTGTCTCATCTGTACTACTTACTTTGCCATATAAATTATTATTTTTTTAAATGTTCAAGAACTTTCACAGCTGACCTTTCACCTTTCCATCAATTTTTCTTCCACACTGAGAGTTTGACCTCTGTCTCTGATGAGCCCATGAGCCCAACTTCTGTCTTCTATTCACTTTCAAACAAATAGCTCTCTCTATGTTTATCAAGCTTGGTGCAATGCCTCCTAACTATCCACTTAGAAAGCTCATCCATTCTTCTTTTTTACATTTTCACTTATAATTTTCCTTTACCATAAAATAACTCCTTGTTTTTCTGTTTTCCATTGTCCCTTTGATTGTATACAGATTTTAATTCTGCGTTATATGTAAGTGCTGGAGGCAGAACACATCTTTTTGATCTCTGTACAGAACCCAGTCAATGGATTCTTGTTTCTAGGTGTTATACAGTGAAAAAAACAGATAAGAGAAACATCAACTTGAAAAATTAGCATTCTTTCCTGAGTCTCAAGTCTTCCTTTGCAAATGGAAAGCATACCGTTCTTTTTCTAAATTTGCCTAGGCTTCCCTTTTTATCAAAATTTAACACTGGAGACCTCTATGGATTATTTTGGACAGGTACACAAATTTACTGCATTACAGATTGAAAAAAAGTGTCCAGCTTCGTCAAATATAATTGAATAAAATCACCCTAATTTTGGTTCTTGCACTGGTGTCTCAGCAGAATGTTCTTGTTCCCTGTTAGAACAACAAATATAGAACAAGGAATTTAATGGTATTCTTTTTTAGACCAAACTGATGGGGTGAAGTAATTGCTTTTGGTGCTCACAATATCTGTAGTTAGATGAATTTACAAGGAAAGCACTTTAGCCTTAGAGCAAAATTATGAATATGTATCAGGCTCCTGCATTACATTTATTGTCTCCAGTACACAAAAATCAACTTTGGCATAACATGAAGAGAGAATAACGAAAAAACTATCTCCTGAAGTAGAAAACTATTATTTAAAGTGACAGCCTCACCCCTCTTTTCCTCTAAATAAAGGACAAGGGTCTAAACCAATCATCTATCCTTTTTCACCTCGCTCTGTGGTCTGTTCACAAGGAGGCTGCCATTAGGCATAGCACTGCTGACACCAACATTTTTATATGATACTTCTGATGACAGCTATTAATGCACCATCAATAGAAGGCTTGCAATACTAAACATGCATTAAGGAGCTACTACTTTCTAGTTGTCTGGAATTTCTCTAAAACAATTAAGGGAACTGGCAGAAGTCCTAGTTTGCCATCATGTACAAACCAAAACAATTTGCATTCATCTAAAGCAGCAAGGAATAAGGCTTTCCTGATGCTAATCAGGGAGAAAAGTACTCTTTAAAAGCAGATTAATCTTCAGATTAATAAATGGTTTAAGATCATACATTCAAAGACAAGATGACTGAAACCTAAATAAGCAGATGAATGCACAGCAACTGATAATAAACATTCAAACGAAAAAAATATAACTGAAAGGACTGCAAACTGATAAACTAAATATGATGGACTCTCACTGTGGATATCACTTACTGTCTGACAGCATTGAGCAAGTTTTTCGCACATTAGTTACAAGCCATGACAGCAATTTTATTCCCCCATATTTTTCTTAATGTGGAATATATGATTTAGGAATCATTTCAATACATAATGTCTCTGCTTAACTTCCAGATGATATCACTTTACGGCACTGCTCTAGTATAGTAACATAGATTCAGAAGGCTGATATAAAATTCTTATAACCAAAGGGAAGGAAAAAAAGAACAGGAAGAATCAGAGGCAGATGAAAAGAATTGCATGTACATTTTGGAAAAACACACAATGGCAAGTAATGCAAAACTAAGAAATAAACAGAGAACAACAGAAGAGACATCCTAAGCTGTATCAAAGCTATGTTTTTATGCAGTGTACCATACTCAAACTGCACGCCCAAAAATACCAAGCATAACGAGGCAAGTCTTGTCAAAGTCTATTCCTAAAAATATAAGCTTGTCATATTCTAAAAAATATTATTGTCTGTGTGAGTTTCTTGTTTATTTTGCTTCAAATTTTCCAAAGTTTGGGAAAGGGTTGTTTCCACATGTCAGACTCTTTGGTTTTGTTCATATCCAGAAGCAAAGCCTAATTAGGAAAATTAAAAGACTGATATTTTCATGTGCATCTAAATACTTCTCATAAAATCCTGAGTTTTACTTTTATTTAAAAAGGAAATAGTTTAGATTGTTGCTGGGAAATTAATCCTTGCTTTCACTCCTTGTTTTGGTCCCTCAAACAGAAACTTAACTTCTGAAAGGTTAATTTTTACTATAATTGCTATAAAGAGCCTTGTAAAAGAGCCTTGTTTCCTAGTCAGACAACGGTTTTATCAGAGAGCTTACTGCCCAGCCATTGAAATGTTCATGTCAATGTCAAGCTGAAATACCATCATACTCATGCCAAGTTAACGAGAAAGAGTTTTCAGGCACTTACTGGAGCAAAGAGTTTTCTCTCTTTTACAAGCTGTTTCTGAGCCAGCTTCACACTTGATACAAGCCAAAGTAGTTGGGAAACAAAATGTGTGATGGCTTTGCTGCCATATAAGGAAAAGCACTGTGAGCAACCATTTCTAATTCCACTGGATAGCAGGAAAATCTGTGGAGAAAGATCCTTTAGATCTTTCATAACCACCATTAGTCACATAACAGCATGTATTCTTTTTCCTTCACCAACCAGTGAGGACAACAGATTTTCTCAGACTTTAAGAGAGTCAGCTTTGTCACCATCATGCTCCCTCCTTTCAAGGCTGAACAGGGGATAGAGAGAATCCGGGCATTTTGTTGGACAGTCTTTCCCTCTTAGGAAGTGGAGACCTCACAGTGACAGTCCAGAGCAGTAGATGTGACCTCTTATCCATCAAGATGCAATGGTGTGATGCCACTGGGTCCATTGTGGAAACACAGCTATTGTCTCAGCAGTAGGGTACTGTCTTTGGAGGTTTGGGTTTTTGGGGAGAGGACTGGAAGATGAGAGTGCTTTGGAGAGTTCTAGAATGGGAAAAATCCTCATTCACTAGGCATGAGGTCACTGCAAGGCCATCACTCCCAGGTGCTAGTATTTGCAGACACTGCAGTAATTTTGACTTCACAGGAGCCAACCTATGCCATCTTATGAAATCAGTCTATAGAATGATAAATTACCTTCCTCTGAACTGAACTGGATCCAGCATGGAGCAGACTATACAGGAAACTATCATTTAAAGAAAAATTCCATCCAAGGTACATTTTTAGGATGATGTCAACTAAGAGATACTACATTATCTGGAGAAAGTCTAAGAGACAGCAGGAGCCAAATAGCTATTGTTTTTCATCCAAGAGTTCTGGCCATTAAATTCTCATGCTAAAGAGTCATGTGGATGGCGGGCTGGATGTAGGTATGACAGTTGGAATGATGCTATAAACTGTTTCTTCTATATATTGTACAAGATAAATAGAGAACTGGTTGGAGTTCTTAAAATAGATTAACATCAGAAAGTTTTGGAGTTCCAGTGAGAATCCTTTGAGAAATACCATATATTCTTCCTGTCATCACAAACCAAAAAACTGTCTTTAAAACAATTTTTAAAGAAAAAAACAAAGAGTATGAAAGTTCCCTTTCCATAAGTAATCAAGAATCTATTGCACCAGTGGTCAGCTAGGCCTACAGAGAGAGAAAACATTCTGTTACTAGGAATTTCTGGTATTTGTTACACAGAGAAGAAAGAGAATCTTTTTCAGTCATGTTCATCTCAAAGTTTGCAAACATCTGTTTACAAGGACTATGATGCCCAGGAGCAAAGTAGTCAGAGTGAAGAGGCTAACAACTCATGTTTTGGATAGGATGCTTAGCCCTGTCATCCTTCTCACTGAGGGATCCCTGGAGAGATCTGGAAAAAAGATTTGTGTAAGTCACTTGCCCTGGAAAAGCAAGGGGCATTGAACCCATATATTTCTAACATATTTGCCATTAGAATATAAGGAATTTCATCCACACTTGAAGGAAAGCAACCCTGCAATGTTTACATGGATGTGGTTTGAGCTGTAGAACTATTTTTCACATTATATGTTTTAAAAATTGAAATTGCTTTCTTAAATGAAAGATGGTTTACTCTTTCAACCTGAACTAAAAGTTCAACTCAAGAGAAACTACTCTACTATGGTGGAACAGATTAAATGGAGAATTACTTTTCTTCTTATTTTTTTCTTTAGAAAAAGTCTTTTCTGGTAAAAAAACCAAGATAAATCTTTGTGGAATAAAAAAAGGGCAGAACAAATAACTTGCATGCAATTTGCACGAAAAAGACTTGCTCTACTAAACTGAATAAATAAAGCAATCAAAAAGAAAACTTTCTTATCAATTAGGTAATTTTCACCCCTAGAGAATTAATTTGCCCTAAACTGTAATGCATGCCTGTCATCAGCCAACACCACTTTTCAGTAAACTGAGAGAAGGTTCCACACGTTTAAAATATACATACAAGTGTATTCTTCTGAAAATGTGTCAGGTATTTCCAAGTTTACAGTTTATATAATGCGATGATTTTTTTCATTTCACATAGCTAATTTCCATTCATTCTTGAAGCATAGCTACAAAGTTGAATTTTATCTGAAATGCATGTACACATACAAAAATACATTAAATGTACACATTGATGCAAAGAGCATTTCTTTGTGCATTAGTACGTATTCTGAGCATCAGAGGAAGTAACAGATACTCCAGTGTCAAAGGACACAACTGGAAGCACACACAGTGCATTGTACTGTGACTGATACACACCTAGTTCAGACTTCCAGATCACTGCTTCCTATAAGTCTCTATGAATGACAGCATAGAGGTGGTGGTCTGCTGGCAGAAAAACTCATTCTAATACGATTTAAGAGAAGAGTGGTTATTTCATAGGAGTCTGAATCTCTAAGGAGCTATGATTCACTTAAATTGTTGTGTACACGGTACACTGTACCGGAAATAATGAGGAGAGAAGGGAAATGCTGTGGTCGTGACACTCCATGTACTAAATGTGACCTATATGTCCTTTAGTTTAAAGTTCAGATTTCAGGTGAACTGTGAATGTCAGATTACTATGTGAATTTATGATTATCACTCCTTTTGCTCCAGGGATCCTACTTCCCCTGAGGACCTCATAAAAATATTTGCCCTGTCTCAACCTTTCATTTTGTTCAGCAAAGATCCATTGAAAAGGTATCTGTATCACAGCTGCAGTCTACTGTCAGCCAAAAAAAAAAAGTACAGAAAGTTCTGCTGAGCTGCAACTCACTGCACTGAGCTGAACAAAAGCTTCCTTCCTGAAGAACTGCAAAGGCTCTACTTCTGACAAAAGCTTGCTTTCTTTCCCAGCTCTTTAGGATTCAGCATCACAACTTCAGGGATAGCTGTAGACATGCAGAGGTTATGTGGAGATTTCTGAGATCTGAGATTCAGTTCCTGTTATATTTCATAAATCACTGCGTTACCTTTCTATGAAACTTTTATTTTCGAGGAAGACAGCCTCCTGAGACAAACCTTTCTGGGGACAATCATCTTTAGAACTGGCATGTTCCTCTGGAGTTGTGCTCACCAACTGCACTATCACTTTCCTTAGAGATTCATAAATTCATTTCTGGTATTATACAAATGCAATTTTAAGTATGGATTTAACAGTGACTCTCATTGGATCTGGCCTCTGCAAACACTGTGCTTCTATTCCTGACAAATGCTGGTGCTGAATTTCCAGCCAAAGGTTTAAATGTCTTGCAAG
>NW_009611527.1:25464-68222 GCF_000690535.1 Cariama cristata
TGATCTCTTCGTAGTAAACATAGTGGGAAGAATCGCCTATGATTTTCAAGATCAGTAAGTGCTACTATTAGGAAGGATTTTTTTGCTTCAGTTTAAATACTGGGCATATTCCTCACTGTAATGTTGATTCATGCAAAAGAATAAACTGAGCACATCTACTTGTTCTTTTTTCAGCACCTTAAATAATGGAAAGTAAAATAATTTGAAAAACTTGTTTATTTTAAACTTGTGTCAAAAGGCTAAACTATACTAGCTGCAATTTTAATCACAGAATACACTCATATTTGTCTGACTTTATGAGGTACATGAAGTATAGGGCCTATTTGAAAGAAAAAGGTCATAAAAATGGGTCATAAGAAACTGAATGTTGTCCAAAAGTAGCAAGCTTACTCAGGTTTTCCCAGAATTATTTGGAGGAAACAATATTGAGTGCTCATACTAGAAAAGAAATACGCAAGGCAGAAATAGAGTTCTGGTGTAAAAATTAATGCAGTGCAAATAAAAGATTATTGTTTAAGTTAAGCAAATGTATCTTAGCCTCATCTCATAAATAGCCTCACATTTACTCTAACATCCAATTTTCATTCCCATCATAACAATTTCAAAGTTAAAAAATGCAGTTCAAAATTTACAGCACAAAAGACAGAGGAGTTATTCTTCAAACCCATTAGTGTGGAATCAGACTTGAAGCAACTACACATTTAGCACGTATTGTATTTTTCCCCACTGAGTTTATAACATTAGGTCAATTTATTTTCTTAAGCGCACATGATCTGTTAAAGTGCCCTGCAAGTACTTCCACCACATTAAAAAAATGCCAAGGAATGCATTTATATATGTAACTGAAGTCTCTCATATTTGACTTCTTTTTTGTATCCAAACAACTACCAGGAGAAAGCATTACCCATTCCTTATCTTGTGAGAAGGCCAGTGAAGTGCAATTACAGCTGGTGGATCACTAGTAACAACCCTGACACTGAACCTCCGAGGAAAGGATGGACATGCAGATGTAGCTGAAGTGGTGAGATCACGAGTAAGGCAGCCTTGCCCAACAGCATTACACTGCCCGTAACTCATACAGTCCCAGGGTGACAAAAGGCGCATCCAAGCTCTAGAGCTCTAACTGCTGTAACAGGGCAAAAGAAGTTTTGCTTTCCAGTGAAGTAAGGACAGCTTCTGTTAGTTCCCAGTGATAGCCTAGCTTTCAATAAACAAAGATATTTTCTGAGATGTTTAAAGTATTTAAATTCTTGCTCACCAGGCTTTGTGCGATGAACACATACAATGCCAGATGCATGAAACAGTTTGTCATACTCACATAAAAGGTTGGACATTATATTTACCATTCGATTACTGAGTTTTCAGCCTGAAAATTATAGGACTTTTATAAGTACAGTCACACTGTTTTGAAGAAGGAAATGTTGTTTAAAATATCCTGGGCAAATTATTTCTACGAGGTAAAAGAGATAAAACAAACAAACAAATAATCAAACCCTTTAAATCATACTGAACATGAAAGGAAACAAAATGTTATAATTAAACTGTCATTGAATGACTGTTTTTAAAGTTACTGTCTTCATTAAACTCCCCATGAAGGGGTCCAAAGGCAGAACTTACCTAAGTATACATAATTGGCAACATAGAACTTTGTTTTTAAGATTTATGTTTGCTTTCTACAAAAAAGCATACTCTAACCATGTCATATGTACGCAGTAAAGATTGACAAAAGCACATACAATGATTTTCTCCATCTCCAAATTATTGAGTTAGCTAAAATGTTCTGTGTGTGGGAAAGTTATAAAGAATTTATGGAAGGGCAATGTCTAATTAGTACCTGAAGTTGTACTGGGCTGCTGATTCTAATTAATAACACTTCCTAAGTGTGTTCAAAGGCATTTAAGTAAAATGAAAGCCTTCAGAAATGCATTGAAGCATTTAATGCCTAGATACTGTAGTGATAAGCCTGCTATAAAAGCCTAAAATAGGTTAGACAGATTAGACTGGCAGATAAAACAGAGAGAAAGAAACCATAGGCAAATAAAATAGACAGTCAGGTATGAAAGAGACAAATATGCTTGAAAAGAAATAAATACAAAGAAATAAAAAAGTGATTCGATTTAAGGAAAAGCTTCTGCTTGGTTACAAAAACATTGTTTGTAGTAGCATAGTTTTAAATATCATGCATGCTATAAAGGAAAACGTATCCATATAATATAGCTGCTCTAGATTAAAAACACCTTTTTTTTAAAAAAAAAACACACCAAAACAAACTTTAAACTTCTTTTTATAAAAGCAGTTAACATTCCCTGGGGGAATGTGCTACGACATACACGTGTTACACTGAACCAGCTCCTTCTCTGATCAAACATAATAAATCCAAATAATCTGATCCTGCAAGAAATGTGAGCATGCTACAGTATTAGTATACTTAGTCAGTGGAGCAAAATAAGGAATTATAGGTCATCTTGTGCTGTTAAAAAAGCCAAAGGGCTTGTGACACCCTATTCGTGTTTCTTTACAACTATATATGGAGCTCAGATGTAGTATCTAAGTTGTAGACAATTAGGGTTAGGTGAGATGAACCCCACCCTGAACATGTCTTTCAGGTGATACAATCTCTGAGTAGAATTGCACATGCTTACATAAATTAGCATATTAGAGAAAAATACAAATATATTCTACACATACGTTTGGTAATCCCAAGAAGCAAAAGGCCAAGCTGCAGCTGAAGCATCCATGAAATCACACGCAGGGTTTTCCCTCTTCCTTGCACACCCACAGCAGTAATCAGGGTGTCGCAGGGGAGCAAAGAGATTGCTGCTTATTTACACTGCTGGGTGTCCAGGAGGGATGATAAGAGCCCACTGACATTGCTGAGTGACTAAGGAGAAGTGAATTATACCTTTCCAAAGACTGACACAGTGTGTGCCACCTGGCCTCCTGGCATCTGTATTCAAAGGTGTGCCACTCCCAAGAAACCAAAGTGTGCAGTCTGAAGGCTGTACGCTAGCAATTGCTGCAAAATCTGTAGCAACCATTGGGGACAAAGGAAGGGCAGCTCCAGAAGGGCTTGGGGACCTTTTTTTAGCATTTTCAGAGCAGCCTGAACACCAGTGGAGAAACAACTCTTGAAACAACACTACTGAAGGGGGGAGTGACTGCAACTGAGCAGCAAGGAACCCATGCGGAGCAGAAAGCCCTTCAGCTGCCGAGTGGGCCACAGACCTGGCCTGTTTTAACACTTAGCCAGATTGCCCAGGGCTGGCCGCCTGATCAGCTTCAGCTGAAGAAAATTCAGTGGAGCTGAAGGGAAGTGGAGAATTCCTTGCTCTGCCAGGCAGAAAGACAGCGAGGCGGAGGTTAAGAAAGTTCCCCGTTAGATGGCAAGCAATCCTCCCTTTTAACATTTTTATACATCTCTAATAGCAGTTCCTCCTGCATAAACTTCAAGCAGGCTGGCTCTGCGTAAACATCCTCCCCTCCCCTCTGCTGTGCTGGGCCTCTCGCTTATCCCCTGCCGGCAGCTGTGGCTCGGGAGGCAAACAGTGGTCATGCTGTTCTGTGCACAATGACAGACAAATAAAAGAACAAGCAAGCTTGGGAGATTTAAAATCTAGAGCTGAGGGACTTCTCCGAGTTTCACTGTGCCTCTGTGATCCTCCCACTAAATGCGAGAGCTCTTTTCGTCAATAAATGAAGCCCATAATAAACATCTCTCCTCGTGTCTCTCCAGAGCCCTTAGGGAGCTCTGCAGTGGTGGAGCGTAGAAATTTGCAGAAAGGTGTCCTCTGATGGATTTGACTTACATGCCATCAGTTGTTACAAACTGCCAAGAAATGGGAAATGGGATGTCTCATGACACCCATGGACTCTAGCCATTAAAAATCGTTGTATTAAATGCATATTTGAGCTTTATTTCAAAGAAGTGTTTGAGTCCATCAAACTATGTTTGAAGCATAAAGGTTTATTTATAAGGACTTTTTGCCTTTCATACCTTCCTTGTACACTCAATTCAAAGTTCCTCTCCTTAAGGGCATGAAAAAAATTTGTGCATTAATTAGCAAATTTAGATTTCAAAAAGTGTTTTCCTGCAGAATAATGAAATTGGAATATATTAAGTCAAAAACATGATGAAGATGTTTCTAAAGTTGAAAAAGGCAAGACCAAGTGATAACTGGACCTCACATCTGCACAGTCAGAATAAGTACAATGGAGGACAGGGTCAAAGTGTCTGGTCTCAGCATGGTATTATCATGATACATATTGTACATGTAGAACCTTACAAACTCTCAAAAATGTACTTATAAGAACCAAGAGGTAAGTGCTTTATAATCTGCAATCAACCTGGCATTCAAAGCCTGCTGAAATTGAGAGGATCTTCTTCTTTTCAGTAGGCTTAAGGCCAGGTCTTTTACATTCAGTATTTAAAAGTAAACTCAGGGAAGTCACTGTTTGACCAGTTCTTGCCATTCTAAAAATCATGCATCTCCTTTAACAGTAAATACGAAGATTTTACTACTATCAGAATTACACCTCATTTAAAAGCGAGCTGAATTTCAGTTCTGTCTTATGCATCACCAGGAAACTGATTTATCTGAATTTGAACTGCAGAATTTTTATTAGTGAGCTAAATGTGAGAGTCAGAAACATGGATTTTCAGATATTGTATTCACAGAGCTGGCAATTAGAAAAGCCATCTTTGACTTCCTACCTGCACTGGCAGAAAAGTCACTGAGAGGAAGTACAGGACTTTATAGGTTTTTCAGAGTAATTTTTCTGATCATACTGCCACCAATCTTATCTCTCTAAAATATTTGCGTGCAACCTGGAGTGATGGAAATGAAAACCAATATCAAAGGATGTAAAATATCCCCAACACAGTAATTCTAATGCTTATTTACAAAGATAGGGTAGCTGTTTGTACACTTATCACCTCAATGCTCCACAAAGTTAGTCATTCCAGTGTAGTTAGTTATAACTATCTGATTGCATTGTGTAATTTGGATTGGACATAGATCCAACAAACTCTGGGAGCATTCTGAATGCTGTTTGGATGATCTGGATAGATGTGTTACACCAGTATGCCAGCTCCCACAGCAATCATTCACAAAATCTCTATTATTATCAATGGGAACATGACAGTTGTTGTTTCATTTTGAAAATAAAAACAACAAAAAAGTGGTTTTAAAAATCTTTGGTATTTATAAGACAGAGATAATGCCCGCACAACAAAAACTGTAATGTCATTGAGATGAGCTGGAACCTTATGGGAGGAAGTCACACAAAACTATGTAACAATTTTCTGAAACAAAAGGGTAGGTAAATTACTTACCTGAACAGGGAAAATATAAGCCACACCAAATATATCATCTTACTTAAACTATAAGATACATGCACACACACCCACACAGATTTTAAAAGGGTGTTCTATACAAGGTTATTATACTTAAGATATATAATATAAAAATAAGATAAGGGTTACTAATTTCCTACATGTTTAGTCACTTTGCCAGTAATACCATAACTGTAAAACTTATAAATAAATGGATTATTACAGGAATACAAAGAATAAAAATACTTTCCAAAAAAACTCTCAAAGTAGAAATAAAGACTAATATTAGGGGATACCCCCCAAAACAAACTTTGGAATGGTTCTTACTTGGTTTATTAAAGGAACATTAAATAAAAGAAATCCTATGCTCACAGCAGTGCTAGTGACTTATAAAAGACCTGAAAGCATCTTTGGCAAAATTTTATCCTCAGGATGCTGTAACAACTCATTGTGTATCCTATGTTTATATATTGTGAAAGGCCAAGAAAAGCCAAATTTACCTTGGTACAGTTTTATTAACTTCAGCAGATTTTTCAGTGATGGAAGAAGTGGGCCTGTATCTTACATTATTATTGACTATATTATGGTCTTATATTTAATATCACTTCCTTTAGCACTGGCAGTATGGTTAATGTTGTAGACAAGGAAGAACTGTATCTTCATAGACAATGCTATGACTGTTCACTAAGCGGTAACTTTGAAACGCTGGTAGATTTTTAGTTTCCCTAAGAGTCAGACCTTTGGGCAGTACAATATGTCAGAGGAGAATTGGGTAAAGACAAATGTTGTTCTGCCTAGTGTCAGTAACTGCATGCACCAATAAACAATCACTTTGGCTTTGATAACTTCCCTGTGCCCTGGGAGGATACAGGAGGTGATGAGAAACAAGTTCCTGATCCCTTCTTCTCGACCTCAGCCCCCTACCCAGTGCTTGAATTTGTGTCGCTAACAGCGGGTTTTTCATGAGCCCAGGATGAACGAATGCCTCTACTGTTGGTTGCTCCCACTTCTGCTCTTCTCCTGCACCCAGCATACCCCTAAGGAGACCAGTGTCATATTTTGATTTGGAGGGAATTCTTTGAGATTCTTTGGCTCTTTGTGAATAGCACATCAGTTATCACACCTGTTAATCTTTAGATGCACCCTATATATATTTATTACTACTATCAGACAAAAATATTATTAACAATGAATAAATTACATTAAATGAGAGTGGGTGAGGCTGGATTTTATTTCTGTTGGCATGACCATAACTTTATGTTTTATTTTCCTTATGCCCTCCACTCAAAAATATCAATAAAGTGCTGTGTTTCAAGCCCAATCTTCTCTGATCTCCACTTCAATTATAGCACTTTTGACATTCATATGATACTATACAGCCTGAGGATAGCTTTTAGTTTAAAATTTTCTGTCAGTTGTATCTTCCTACAGTTTTGTTTACCGCCTCACATACTCAAAATTCTGTTTCTGGTTTCCTGAGTTACTTCTTAACTGGGGACTTGATCTTGAAACACATATACATACAACTTTCTTTAATTTGCTAAAAGTGATTGTCTGTAGAATTGGCACCAATGCTGTAACATGGTCAGCAAATGCAGAGAGCAAGTCATGTTGGATCTGGCTGTGACAGTATGCTCTTGAAGTTATCGTCTATATAAACAGTGTCTGTAATCAAGATACTAAATCAGACAATAACAATAATGGGTGATGGTATATGTCATCTGTTTGACTGATAAATTGGTAATTAAAATGAATGTTCTTCTTCTGACATTTTAGCATATATTCTCCTGAAAATTTGAAATTATGGTTATTTTTCTTTTGATGCTTTTTATAAAGCTTCTTCACTCATTGCATCTCTTTCTACAATCTCTATCATCCCTCTTTTCGTATAACACTCAAAAATGTCATTTCAGGATAACCTTTTGTTTGACCTTTCAGCAGATAAATATCCTCTAAAGAAATCAAACTTATATTTTCCAATTTCCCACTTTCAAATCATCAAGAGCAGGAAATATACAAAGAAATACTGTTCTGGTTCTTGTTCTTGAGCTCAAACCACCAAATTACCATTTGACCCATTTTAATAATTTAAAACTATTTTTCTTTTAATCTCAGAAATGTCAATTAAACACTGTCAATTATAATGATATCAAATGACATATCCTACTTTCTTTGATGAAAATGGTTAGTTTAGAAATGCAGACCCATTTTTATGCATTTATTAATCATATCCTTAAAAAAAATAATAAAGGAACAGATCTAGTACTTCCAAATACCAAAGGTGAAAAGTACATCATGGTATCAGTATTGTCGCTAAGAAAATCTGCAGAAGATTTGGCTTGAGCCCGTAAGGTTAGACCAAATGGGTCTGGTCTTGCTTCATCCGTTATTTTAATGACTGGAAAATATGGAATAATGCTACTTAAAGTACTACCTTTACATCACTGAAAATGGGAAATGTCAGGGGTGGCTTGGGCCAACTGACCATTGCTATCTGGTGACTCACTGTACTAAATTTAGTCTTAAAACCTAGCTGGAAAAAAAAAGGGGGGGGTTGGGAGGAGCAGGGAAGGTTGAAAGTAGCCAAATTGTGATTTAGAAATAGTAATAATTTACACAAAATAAGAAAGTCATCTACATATTTAAATCTGGCTCATGGGAGGACACAAAGGCAATCCTATATGAATGCTAATTGGTGTGTCTCCTCCCATCTCCTCCATCCCAATTGATTTCAAAGCTATTTTTCATATGCAACACCTATGAACTGAAATTCTATAACTGCAATATTTGCCTTAGCATTGATTCATGTAATTGGAAACCCTTACAAATATTACTCTCTGATGTTTCTAGCTGTATACAAATGAAACAAGTTTCTTCCAAAGCCCAGTGAAACTTCTCTAAGTCATCCCTTGACTTTGCTCTGGATCTGGAAGATGTGAAGAATGTGAAGAAAACATACTAGATAACTACAGAGTTCCTTGGCAACAGTAGATGGTTAAATAAAATACATAAACTAAAAAGTATAGATGTACTTTCTGTTGAATGTAGTTCAGAACTTTCCTGCCAAAACAATTGTAACTTCAAATATAACTTTCCAGTGGGGAAGGCTGGAGAAGTGAGACTTGAGACAAAAAATATAGGATAGAAAAAACAGACTGATTTTTACTCGCTGTTGAGTTAATTCTTAAAATATTTTGGTTTGATTTCCAGAAAATCTGTAGAGCAGGACACTTTCTGATAAATGCCATAGGATTGTAGTAACACCTCAAATAGTTAAAAAATGAAAGGACACTTCTGTATCATACATGAAACTAAGACAAGTGAATAAAGATGGGATGTGAGTAGAACTTTTTGAAAGATCCCAACTTAAATGTCACTCAGCAGTGAGATTGCGGTGGTCTCATGTCAAAAGAGTCTTCTGTTATCAAGATCTGTATCTTTGCTTAGCAGAGGAGATTAGTAGCAGTGAGAAAGAATAAAAAAAAACACTGTTCCAATGTTTAGCAACCTCCTTCAGTCAATCAAGGAGCGAAGTAGACTTTCTACATATTAGCATCCACACCTCTTCACGTGGCCAATCTGGGACTGGCCAAAAAAATGAGATATGCTGGAGAGTATCACTGAACTAAATTAATATAAATTAAATACATGCTCTGAGTGAGTTTAAGTATTTGCTTTCCCAAAGGGAGAGAATTACCTACATGCCTACAATGACAAAAAAAATTTTAACAGGGTTCTATGCATTTAGAGTATTTAAGGACACCAGCTGGTTCTTGGCAAGACCTTGCATTGCAATTGCCTCACTGAATATTACTTTAAAAAAAATGCAAATGATTTGATTGAAAAATCTCCGATTTCAAAGTCTGAAGTGCATGGCTGCACTGTAGTTTGTGACAAACTCTATGATGACTCCAACCAAGGCTGTCCTCTTGACATGACAAATAATGCAGAAAACGCACATGTTTTCATTAATCTCTTTCAGTTTATTTGCACCTTGAAAGTCAGGAAGTCAAATCAGGAAAACCTTATTCATAGTGACCCATGCATCGGATCAGTATATCAGTTCTTCCTTCTCACTCGTAAATTGTAAAAAACTTCTGATAAACAAATTGATTTTCAGTTAGTGCAGATGCTAGCGGATACTATTTTCAGCAAGAACTCCCTGTCCTAGACTCCTAGACTCTTAGACTGAAGTCAGGCCCAAGCTTTTTCAAAATGAGTACTGATAAACCTTCATCAAATTAGCGGAAACTTAGAAATGCTGGCCTTAACACTTTTGATCCTTAACTCCCTCAAACATAGAAAGATAAAAGGATTAACATTTGGAAAGCGTTTTGAAATCCTGACAGGAAAGTATGGACAGTATCCAGAACCTCTTCTAGAAAAGTGCAGCCACAGCCCCATAACTACTGTTATTTCTAAGATAGAGGGTGATGCAGATGGCCATCCCAGGCTGCAACACCAGGCTTCCTCTGTAATCAAGTAACTGCATAGTCAGACTGGGGAAGACATTTAAGTGACTGCACTCCAACGATTTTAATGGGGCATAGGCTCCTAAATACTTCTGTGGGCAGGACCTGTAGTCCAGAGTCTGCCTAACCTTAGATATCACTAACTCTTCCCATTGACTTCATAGGCAACTCTGGGGAGTAGGATGTCTGAAAGCTTACTGCTGTTTCAAATCTAAAGCAGGTATGTAAAAGTAGATGTCCTGACTTTTGCTTCAGTGATTCTGATGAGATAAGAGAAAAAGAAAGTAGTCTGGCTCCAACCTTCATTATGATTTTATGTAAATTACTTAAGTAAGGATTCTTACCCTCCAGTGCTTGAGGATCTTGAAGTTGAATTACTTTTTAAAGCTAGTTTAGCAAACTTCCAAAGATTTTGCAAGCAGACTTCATATTTGCTTGGAAATCTGCACTGAAGGCAGGTGTGTGTGTGTTCCAGTATCATAAAAAACACCTTTAAATACCTTAAGTGTTCTTTTTTTTTTCCATGTCCCATTCCATATATGCATTACAGAAACAGTACATTCTCTCTCGTTATGAAAAAATCACACTGGAGAATTATTTATGCAGATAAGATTTTTTTACAACATCTATAGGCTGATTGTCTGTCTAGTTGTTATGAAATGTTATTCAAAGTCTCTAAAAAGGACTACCTACAGGACTGTTTAAAGAAAAATCTAAAAAGATTGTGAAGATGGATGATAAGGAACAAAAAAAATAGGGTAAATTAGCTTGCACAGGTTTTTATAGACATTTCTATAGAACCCTGCTCTTTGTACTAATTTTATAGAATTTCTTCATAAAGGTAGATCCTTGCAAATTGTCTCATCACTATGCCTGAATGAGCTCTCAAATTACAAATGTATACATATATACTAGAAAGCATTCTTCTGAGGCTGAAGTTCTGGCATTAGGCTTAGTCAGGAAAGGAAACCATGGAAAACAGAAACCTCAGTCCCGAATCCTAAAAGGTTACTTTCCTCAGTAAAAAAGCTCAGCTATTTACAACACGAGGCACAAAAAGATACCAAACGGCTTCCCCATCGTCAAAATGAGTAACTTATCTGGCTTTTCTATTCATTCCCTTTCCAACAAATGGCTGTACTAATTTAGAATTTTCAAAATGTCCCTCACTTTACATCTATAGATTTAATTTAATTTAAAACAAGGCTCATTGTATAAATGCATTGTAGCTTCAAAGACAGACTTCTTCAAAATTATAGTATGAGAGCTTCCCATGGTTTCCATGGAAATGACCTTTCACTATTTCCATGGTAATGGATCTAGTTTTATATATTTCTCTTTTATGAGACTTTATTACACCAGCAAAGCTAACATCCAGAACACAGTCCTTAACTTTTGGATTCAAACTTACTGAGAGAAATAATCTGACTCCCAAGACCCATGAGCACGCTGAGGTTTTGTATGTCTTTTTAATAGTGTGTGAGTAACAGAGTTTTGAAAAAGATCACCTACTGCATATTGTCAGTAGAGAAATGTTGATATATTTTGCTCATTGCTATGTTCCTAAAGGAGTCTCTGGATTCATCTGCTGCAGCCTTTTCCAGACTGCTCCAATGCTCCCAAAGGTAGAACAGCTGGAAAAAAAGGATGGATTGAGAACTCAGATTGTTTTATAAATTCCAGGCTGTTGATCATATCCTGCTGTGAAATAAATATTTTGCTAGTGCATTTATTGAAAATCTATAGGCCTTTGAAATTACATATCCATAGGCTTGTTGATCTCTCTCTCAGAATTTATGCTTGAAGTTGTTTTTCTCTTCCCTTTTTCATTTTTTTATCATTATGGTTATTGTTGCTGTCATCAAAAGCTAAAATCCTCTTCTTCACCCTGGAGACAAAAAGAATGGAAGCAGTGGATTCAGAGCTGTAATACTGAGAGCAACAAAGCAACCAAGGTGGCCCTGTCCCCAGCATCCTTGACACCTAAAGAAATTCAGCTAGACCTAAGGTGTTAAGTGCCTTAAGGTGTTATGGAGATGAGGCTTGGACAGGACTGCACTGCCATTGAGGTTCCCAGATAAAAATCCATACCCTCAGGAGTGATGTTCCAGTAAGGTGAAATTTGGAAGGAAATGCCAGAAATATTTCAATAAATCTTCTTCCACCCCAGTCAAAATATCTAGGGTTTAATAATGAAGCAAATCCTGCCCATTCAGAGAAAGTAAACAAAAGCAATCTGTGAGGAACTATAGAGGTGCAAATTCCTCAGAGAATGAGAAAAACACATGAATCTGATTGGGCAATTTAGTCTGACTCATATATAATTGGTGATGATGCATAAGAAAGAAAAAATTCTAGCCTGTCATTCAGATTGGAGTTTTCTGGGCTAGCCATTAGAAAAATACCAATTTATAGAGTAAGCTAGACACAAGTCAGACCCAGGTGGCTGCAAGACAATGATAGCAGGCGAAAGGTAAAAGAGCCACTTTTCAGCATGTAATTTAATTTTAACGCTCTTTTTTCTTTTTAGCTAAAAAATAAGTCAAAGCAGTTGGTGGTTAGAGGGCTTGCTCCTAAAAATGTCCTAAGAATTAACTCCTTCACCTGCTTCAAAGGAGATAATGACCAACGTAAATCACTTGTCATTAAGTGGTCAACTGGTATGAAACATATATATTACTTTACATTACTGTTAAAAAATAACTGAAATGCTAGAATCATCACTTAAGCTTTCTGTTAAGGTACTGCAATCACAATGACTATCAAGGCTTCAGCTTGCCATCACTGAAAGCATTCAGCTCCATTTAATTTTATTCCTTACACAGTTAGAAATGAAGCGCATTGCTAGTGACTTTTATTCTTTATATTGAACTCGCAGCCTTGGACAGAGAAATATTGAGGCTGGAAATACTCAGACAGAACACTCAAAGAAATAAGAGGTCTGAAAAACCTGACCTCATCTAGCTTTAAATCTCTATAGGGTTCATGAGCTACTTAACATTTAGGATTAAACTCACAGGACTGATTTTTGGGCACCTTCTTCAGGATGAAATAAGATCAATCAAAACCCAAAATTGTTCGTTTCTCTCCACAAACTATAAAGGGTGTCTTGCTGATTAGATCATTCAATCAGATGAATTTAATCCAAGATAATTGCACAAGCAGGCAGCTGGTAATACTAGAGGACAGCATTTATTTCTCAGAAACTATTCCTCTTACATAGCATTCTGTGTCACCAGTTCATTGGAGAAAATATTTAAGAGTGTTTTTTAAATAATTTTTCTTAGTGAAGTTCATATTTTTATTGATAATTGTAAATTTATTTAATGGCTATTATTGTAATTTTTTTTGGCTTAAAATCCTTACAATAGGTCTGTTTAAAGAAGGCTCTAAGCCTTTACTTAAGTGAAATATTTGCTTTTGGCAACCAGCTATTTTCGGATATGAGAGTGAATCATTTTTCTCTTAAATAATGCTGTTTTCACCTTTATTTCTACTGTAGCTTGACATTCTTGTCACATTTACAAAGACAGACTACCTAATTTCTTGTCATGGTCTATAGCAAAGATGTTTACAATGGTATTTGTATAATGATTTGGATCAGAACAGTAATATACTATTTCAATTTTTAAAGGTATAACTCCAGGTGATGTCAACATTTGCCTCCAACAAGATAATACTGTGTCATTCTGCAAAAGAGCTATATCAGCAAAAAAGACTGTCTAAGAAAGAATATTAATTAGAAACAAAAAAAAAATCAATAATTTTGCAAGCCTGGAAAGACTGGGCCAGCACAAGAGAAGAGAAAAAAAACCACAACAAAACAAACCCACAAAAAAGCCATGTCAAAATACTTTTTAAAATAAAGCATAAAACCAGAAAGAAGCACAGAGACTTAACACTGTTGAAGCTTCCTTACTGTACCCCATGGTATGCAGGTATGTCACCACAGAGCCGTAAGTCTCCGATCAGAGACTTCTACAAAAAAAGCGTATTAGTTGCAAAAACAATTGGTTTACAACCATGGTTTAAAAGTACACATGGAGATAAATACCAAGTGTACTGGTTGTAAAACGATGTCTCCTAATCCTGTCACTGAAGCGCACACAACTCCAGCTCCTTCCACTGCTATCTCCCACGAAGGACAGAGCAGTGACATTCCTGTTTGCAAAGAAAAAATATCCTAGGGTAAGTTCTGCAACTGGCCTCTGTGGTCACCCTCTCTTACTAAGGAATGTATGATTTTCTGGCATTAGACGAGACTTGTCTCTGTGATCTCTGAATCTGCCTTTGGAAAGGCTAGTTTGAAGAAGCTGGAGCAAAAAAAGCTTTCCAAATCACTGATAATGGTATTGTCAGGCAGCAAAATGAGCTCTTATGTTATTTTGTAATTAGCATATGTTCCAAATGATAGATTGTGTTCCACGTATTTAACATTAAAATAAGAAACTAAAAGCAAAAGGAGGGATGATGTGACACTTGTGGAATTGGATTCACTGGTATAATCTTTCTACACGATATTTTCCGATCCATCTAAACAACTTTGTAACTGGTTAAAGCATGCCCCATGCTTCCCAACTGTAGGAACTGTCATAGCCATTTGGATTCAGAAAAGGATTATGTTCTCCACTGATTTTAATTAACATATTTCTGGCCATAGTCAAAGCAGTACTGAGCAGTTTTCATTTAAAATTTCTCATGTATCTGAATTCTAATCCACCCACTCCTTTCGATAAGACATTGAGTAGTGACCTGAAAATAATGCTGCAAAGAAGTTTGAGAAAGAACTTGGGAGGAAAAAAATTGCAGTGTTAAAAACCTGTTAACCATTGGTTAGAAATTTAAACTGCTAATGCTCTAATGGATCTGGAGCTAAGACCCCTTTTGATTAGCTAAGGTTGGCAAAACGTTCACTCCCAAATATAACTCGCTGTATATAGTTACATTTACAAGGGAAACAAGCTATAAAAAGAAGAACAACACTGCGACATACCAGTGGCAATGAATGCAATAGCTGTGAAGCTCTGTGATGGGATATGACATGTGTTTCTCCATACATTTACATTTTAAAGTTTTAATGAAAGCATATTGTCAGGGAATGCCAAGCCCACTATGTATTTTCCCTTTGCAGTGCTGTGACAAGGTCCTGCTTCATGTTGCAAGCAAGAAAACATTTTGTATTAAATGCAAAGTGAATATACAAGAATGAAATTGAACAAGTTCCCCCAGCAAATCTGCTCCCCATCAAAAATCTAGGGGCAGCCCTTTTCAAAGACAAAAGCATTTTAGTCCATTTCTTATGAAGCAGGTTCTTATCAGGTATTTAGACACTGGCTATTGAAAAACTCCCTCTTTCTTCAAGAAAGCTGCAAAGTAAAAATGCTGGAGCACTTCCTGAAACTTCATCAGCAAAGTAATTTCTTCTATTAAGAAAACAAAATTGAAATAAATACACGCATATAGAAATAACTGACTAAAAGTCTGACAGTTAAATGCCTTTTAACATCTAACTTCATGGATTGATCATGGCACTTGATATACCAAATCCTGCAACAACTGAAAATATGTAACGTTCATAAGATCAAATAAGATTTAATTTAGAGCTCTTTCTGTAGGGTATTGTTTTTGAGTTTATCTATGTTCAAAAACTAAATTAAATTGATCCCCTGGGTTCATAATAAACTATGTTTTTCTTTTTTCCTTTGATGATGGCTATCAGTGAAGACATTTTAGTTCATCCTACCCCACTTCCTGCTACAGCTGGCTTCCATCTACCTCTTTTTTTTTTTTTTTTTTTTTTTTTTTATTTTTTTTTTTTTGGCCAGAATCTGGCTCTTGTTAAGCAAGACAAGGTTTATGTTGATGTATGGTATTCAGTATGAACAAATGGTACACAAACTGGCACTCATCAGTCTCACATGTAGCTCTCAAAAAAAAAAATCCCAGTACAAGAAGTTTGTCCTACTTGAGGAGTTACCATACTCTAATTCAACTACACTTTTGTTTTTAACACCATTGTACCAAGATATTGCAGTGTTATAAGACTTTATAAAATGAAACTCAGGATGGGACTTCTGCTTATGGACACCAGGGGTCATTTTTCTGTCATTGAGATCAAATTATTTTAAAAAGAACGCAGGGGCCCTCAACCTTGGCTAAAGTCAGATTCTGCACAGGGGAATCCACCTATTCAGCACTGGATGACACAACCCCTTGCACACCAGTGAGCACTTACAAGCACACTGTGCAATATTGAAGCTAATGGGGCCCTTCGCAGATTTAGCTGCCAGCTAACATGAGGCTGGGTTACACAATCAGGTTCTAAATTAGGCTAATCACTTAACTTTGGCAGTAGTATTGCAATAAAAAGATTCATAATTCATAATGGAGAAGGTGAAGATGTGAACCTTAGTAAAAAGACACAAAGTCATACATCAAGAGACAATTATGGGTCTCAAATACCAGCAAGCCAAGCAGGAGATGACTAGCGTCAAACCAGGCAACAGACAACGTGCCGACTTTCATTCCTGATGACAGTGAGTGTTTTGTTTATTCTCTTGTGTGATAATGTTGGTGTACTATTTCTGGTCTCTGGGTATATTTGCAAGAAAAGTACATGATCCTACATCCTTTTGGTCATCAGTGTTTCCTCACATGAGAATACTTGAACATCCATTTCCATTTCCAGAATTAAAAGTGAAGATGGTTCTCTCATTTGGAGTATCAGTGCTTCACTGTAATTGAGTGTTGAGTTAGCCCTATAGCAGATTTTTAATGAGATAAATGTTATTAAAGACTGAAAAAAATAGCCAAGTATGGTGAAACTATCTCTTTAGAGATCTGAGGGCTTTCTTTAGAGCCTGAATTTCAGATTCTTTTTCGAAGACAGTTCAAAACTGTTCTTCAGTCATTTATGAAGGAGTCACTCGAAAAGAAAGATTTGATTTTCTGTAGGAATAGCACCATTAAATTTAAGGCATTTCTTAAGTAAAGTATTCAGCTGAGTATTATCTGCCATTAAGATAATTAGATCTAATTTTGCCTTGGACCTTAGTTGAAGCTTTGCAGTGGGAAATAATTTCTGGAAAAGTTTTACCTATTTAAACAGACAAGTTAAATAAGGGATTTTGAAAGACATACAGATTTCTAGCTCATTCTCAAATCAGCTTTACTTGACATCAGAATTACATTTTTAATGTGCAAAAATCTAGCTAACCATAGTTAAGGAGCTATATTGGGATTTCTGAATGGGAACTATCAAGCTATATATGTTTTCAGATATGCAGATCTACAGTGCCAGTGAATGCATCTTGAAAAATTACAATCTCATAATAATACAGGTATGCCATAAGGGGTTGTCAAACATGTACAACAATGAGCTAAAACTGTGCCACTAGCAATTTTTATAGTGACATCAACAGGACAATGCTAAATGTTTTTTAAAATTTCATCCATAAAATTAAAAGCCTAATCCTCTCTTGGTTAACTAAACAGCTAATTAGTAGTAAATTTCACGGGGAATAGACTATTTTATCCTCAAAAGAAAAATTATACCATCCTCCTGCTTAACCTTTTCAGTCACTGCTAAACATATTAGCTATATAGAAACTTCTACTTCTGAGCAAAACAATTGTCATTTTTTTTCCAGATGGGGAAGGACAGACATGAAAAATAACCATTATTCCAAGCTTTACAGAGCTTAATTACCTCTTTACTCAGGCAAATTTCCCATTGAGGCCACCAACATTGTTACCTCAATAACTACTGAATCACATAATAAAATAGCATTTAAAATAAAAGACATAGAGACTAAAAATGAAAGCTTGCAATAGATTTGACTGTATACTGTAGCACTGCATCTTTCTCCAATATTGTCATATTTATTTCCATTGGGGGCTATAAACCAAATTTTGATATATTTTCTAAAATAAACACGTTTTTCTCTATGTTTACCCCACTATTTCATCCAACTCATTCCGTATTGTCTCCTGGATTGAGCTGATGCACAAAATGCAGTATACATTTTTTTTAACCTTCAAGGCCAATACAGAGAATTTCTTGAACTCAGACTGAATCACCAGCAGAAATTACAGAAATGCCAAGAGATGCTGTGTTCAATGGAGCAGCAATCCCTAACTTAATGAATGGAGATACTGTATTTTGTGATATGGCACACTTGATTTAAATCATGATGATTTAAACCACAGATTTACACATACTTGAGGAATGTGGAACTCAGTCAAGGTACCAGTTTAAAAAGTTTTCAAGAAGAAAATTCAACACAAAGCCTCAACATTGTACAAAACAGCTTCTGAAACTTTATTGTGAATTTTAAAGTACATTTAGAAAGGATCTTATCCTTAATATCATTTATTAAAAATAAATTTGAAAGAAATCCACATACTAGTAGTTTAAGCAAAGTTCAGTACAGACTTTTTGAAGTCACAATATATACATTGCATGAGAGTGCAATAAGCTTCCAATTACATTAGGTATATATTTTTAAATTAAAGAGTTTTGATTTGACATGTGTGAGAGGCATACTGTTTACAATGGAAATGTTTTACAAAATATAGCAAAGGAAAAATGGAATTTAATACATTTTGAATGTACAACTACTTTATATCCTTTTTAGGTAGTTCTTTACTCAAAGTGTACAAAGGTCCATTTTTTAAAGGAGACCTGTTTGTTTGCACTGTCCAACACTGATTAGAAATGATAGTTTTAAAGATTCATTACTATACATATCAGTGAATTCTTATTCAACTCAATGGCCACTACAATGAAGAAAATATTACAGAATCATTGACAGCATCTTCTTCTCCCCTAAACTATGCATAGATAAATACATAGCAATGGTGCCTATTACTACAATAAAAGTGAAACATTTCACCTGATTTTTGCAGCTAGTCTTTGCATAAATATAATGCATTATATATATATTAGTTTATTTTACAATCAATTGATTGCTTATTTTAACACTCAGTAACATATAGAAGTACATACACTGCTATCCTTAAATATTTTCCACTCTGTAGTGGCTCATAAGATTTAAAAAATCAACACTGTAAATTCATAATTCTCAACCTGAGGGAAGAGTATCCCTCAGATGGACTGATACTACTTATACAAGTAAAACCATATTATGAATCCATAGCGTCCACCTCAAAAATACATAACAGGATATAGTATACTGTGGCTACTAACTACTGCATAATTATTATATAGGAAATCGTCACATCAACTGTTTTACATTTATGATTACTCATCACATTATATCACACACAGACCGAAACTTTTCCCAACAGATGGACCTCCTTTTCCACAGTTTTTCATGTTTTAGAGAAAAATCATCACACGGTGACAAAGTTATGTCTTGAGAAGCACGCAAAATGTGTTTCCTTTTTCAGGATCAAAGAGTGAGCAGCAAACTATTTTACAGTCGGGATGTAAAATTACATCTTTAAAGAGAAAGTCAAGTTTTCGGCACCACAATTAAACAAACCATGTATTGGGAGTGTGGGACTGTCACTCAAAACTGTGGGAAAAGGATAGCAGAAAATTAGTTAGCCAATAATGAATTAAAAGTTGTACTTTCCTTCCAAACAGAGCACAGTAGGGTTATGTGATTTCTGTCCAACCACTCTGCAATGTGTTATCTGAACAGCTCAAAGCATTGCAAAGGACAAGACAGCTTTGCATTCATTATTGCCAAAATAAAAGGAACATGCTGAAATGTGTAATAACTGACAGTGGATTTTTAACCACCACCAAGGATGTCTGGGACATTAAGATCTGCAGAAGAGAGCACGCTATTTCTTTTAAGCACATGGATAGGGTGGATTTATCCACCCTACGTGGATTTGCTTACCTACTTTTCCTGGTCTTCTTCACCATAGTTAAAAAGAAGCCTCTGGCACCAAAGAGCCTTACTGTCTTTTCAGTATAACTCTCTTCTATGGAGCAAAAGTTTACTCTCTTTCTGCAAAACACTACCTAATAGCAGTGATCACTTAGAGGGCTGACGCTCTAGTTCAGATGTAATCCACTTTGGGCTGGGCTACTAATCCTGGAACCTCTCTTTGCTTTTTCATGCTAAATGTAGTATACTAGGCTTTCAGCTGTCATCCCTGTTAACAGCAGGAAGAAATGCTAATGATTTTGCAGATCCACCTGATATTTTTAATTTTTGCTGTCCACTAACCCACCAGAAACTTTATGGTGAAAAGCTATAAAAATACATACCCCTATTTTGCCTAATATCCATGCAAGAAGAGTGCAGCATGACCACTGACTTCAGTCATGCTACACTTGCCTGTCCACCACATGCAGCAGCATGCAGAGTGAGACGTATGGATTGCCTTGGGAATCTAAAGGGAAGGGAAACGAGAAGCCCCTGGCATGGCTCCTGGAGACGAGACAGGTTTAGAGACAACACTAATGGCATGCTGACAGGCTGTACTTTAAGCCTTCTTTTTTTAAAAAAAAATAATAATAACCAGAAGCTTTACCAGTCAGAAACCTGCCCAGTGTTTCTGTATTAGAGTGTCAATTTAGGTTAAAAAGAAATCTTTTAGCTTACATTATGTGGCACATTTTTTCCCTATTTCTGTTTTAAAGACACAAAATAGCCCACCCCCTCCTTTGATATCTTCAAAGAGGATAACTGAAGCCTTCCAGGATCCTTGACAGCTTAAGTATACAGTAGGAATAGTTGACAATTACATTTGCTTTTCCCAGTGTGCAGAAAGGATGGCTAATGGAATTAATGAATCATTTGCTGTTGCACTAGTAAGAAGTCTAAACAATAACATGACCTTCAGTCAATGCTGCCAAAGAAGCGTTTCCTTAAACAATTCACAATACATGAGAGATGACCTCAGACAGTAACTTATAAATGTGTTCGTGATTTTTCTTCTTTAATTTTCTCTCTCTTGTGTAGATCTACACAGATAAAAGTTTGACCGTTTGCATGAGTTGCTATTTTCCCTAATGACTAAGTGTTTATACCAAACTGGGAAGAAAGGAAAAGTATCTTGCTCTAAAGGCTAAGTTCAACTATCATGAACACAACATAAATCTAAAATTTCCACTTAAGTCAAAAAAATACTCACAAGTTTAAATTTTTCTTAGAGAGGTAATAAACAATGTTTAATAGATAAGTTCCTTTCCAAAGAAAAGTTAAGAGTTTTAAAAATAAAGCTGAATAGTTCTTTTCTTGATTCTCCTTGTTTCTATTTCATGTAAATCCACTGCCATTAGTGGTGGGATTCTTGGTTTAAACCAGTGTGAAAAGAAACCAAGTGTCTGTTAACAAACAGCTGATGTTTCATAGTGCTAAACAGTTTATTAAAAAACCATTAATGTCCCACAAGAACTTGGGGCTAAGATTGTTATTGTTGTTTTGGAATGGATATTTATCAAAGGAATAGAGGGGATTTATTTAACATCAGGTCAACACATGAATGCAGACTGCAAACCAATTTATATATACATACACACATACATATTTAAGTTCTAAAGCTGTAAACACTCTTCCTAAACAGGAACTATATTCCTTAATTATCTTTGAAAAGAAGGGTTGGACTAACCCTACATTTTTAATCTTTTTAGGATTTAGTTTAGCAGGACAAGAGTTTATAGCAGAGTAAAAAAATTATTTAGTACAGTACCTACAATCCACTGATGCTTAATATAGTTGATCATCGAAATACTTAAAATGATAGTATTAAGTGACTTATGTGGTTGATGACATAAATGTTTATGACAGCCTCAGACACATAGTTGCATCTGCTTGACTTTCACACACTTTATCTGAAGACATGCTTGTGTAAAGATCAGTTGCAATTGCCAATTTGCCTGATGTACCACATCACCATACAAAAACTGCTACAGATTTTCCCCCTCAGGTGCAATTTTGTCATACTCCATTAATCCTTTCAATCCTCCCCCAATCCTGTAGACTTGTTATTTAGTAATCCCTGATTGTTGTGGCAAAGAAACATTGGAAAGTCTCTGCTGTCCGCAAGGCAGAAAATTACAATAGTTGTCTATAAAATTTGGCTCTTACAGTGCCTGCTTGGATCAAGCCTGCTTGTCACAATCACAACTAGTAGCCACAACATCAGGACAAATTATCATCGACATCCAAAATGTCAATTTTAAACTAATTTTGTGTCTCACAGTGTCGCCTCTTCAGTACCCACACAAAGGCGGAAGCCCAGCTGTATTTTTAAGGAGGGGGGGGGCGGGAAAATCTTAAATCAACACATCACATAGGGCAGCTTCATTCACTTATGCATGTCAGGTTTTCAGTTTTCAACTCCCAACTGGGAACTCTCCCACATGATTGCAACCTATTGTGCAACTGAACAACTTGGCTTTCTTCCACTTGAGTCGGTTAAAGAGAGATTACTGGGAGCATTCCTTTCCAGGGCTGCTCTCATTAAATACGAGATTCTCTTTTTCTCTTTTTAATTCAGTATTTTACACTGCAAAGTAATCTATTTCTGGATCTTCTCTCTGTCTCATACACACATGCACACACACACACACACACACACACGCACAAAGCCACAGGGTTTCTATCCCAAACCAAGTATGCGTATTCCTATCTTTTTTTGCCATATAGATAGAAGTCAAATTCATCTATTTTTTAGGAAAACAAACAAACAAACAAACAACAGCTTTTCATCAGCTTGATTAATTTAAACCTGTAAACCTTGGTTTAATTCCACTGACATGAAAAAGTAACAGCTACAAGCTCCCAGCCAGGATTTGTGACTGATTATCTAGTGAAGCCTCTACAGAAAAGCGTGTTTCCTTTTTAGTTGTACTAAGGTCTGTATTCAGTGACATATCCAACCAAAATCTTTAATTAAGGAAAAAACTGACTAAATATTTAGGTATTTTAATTCTGAAATAAAATAATTAGGGAAATAAATATGCAAATAAATCACACACACAAAAAAATGAAACAGCCAAAGCTTCACAATCAACCACAAAACAAATTTTAAAATAAACTTTTTCTTAGTTACCTCAGATATTTGAAGTTGTAACTTGTTACTTCTCAAATCTGACTTGTCTTTTGAAAGTATTGTACTCCCGCTACTATCTCATCCTTCAGAAACCCAGCAAGATCTTACACTTTGCACTAGAACAGCAGTCGTGAGTGTGATTACATGATCTACATGCTCACCACATACCACTTACATTTCTTAGCATACTGTTGCATGAATCAGTCTTACTCGTCTATGGGTACAGCGTACACTTCCCCTAGATCACTGAGCTAGTTTTGTTCGTTTTGATGGACACAGAGCACAACGTGGAAAATTATGTGCAGAAGAATGATATTTAAGCTTGATGGGACTACTGAAGCCTAACCCAAACTTAACCCATTCTGTACTGAAAGGCAAACTGGAATTATTTTCTATGATTAGTTTTAAAAATAGTTGAGATTTCACTATTGAATTTCAACATTTATAATACTAAATATAATCAGAAATTATCTACCAGTAATACCATCCATATGTCCTTGCAACACTGTTCAAAACAGCGGGATACTCTTATGGTAAAACACTTTGCAAAATGCAATTTCTTACATGAAAATAAAAGGCTCAATGAAATTAGTTTAAGAGATCTTAATACATGCTGAACAATGATACACATTCAATATCTGAGACAGAAATCTCTCTGGAAAAGAAGGTTTGGGTGTCTAATTCTGACCCTAGCAGCTCTCTAAAGGTCATCCTAGTAGTAGCAGATACCATGTACCTCAAAACAAGTCACACCAGTCTGCACTGCTGCCTACATTAGCCCAAACTACATTTACACGTGGACTTTGCCTAAGGAGATGCTTAGGATAGGCCTTCTCATCAGCACAGGCAGGATTCAGCCATGCCACAACCAACTGTACAAGCCATGCTGATGACAAGGAGTTTATCTTCTAGCACAATGCAATAGTGGTACACCCCTATACATGGAAATTGTGGTACCAGACAGCTCACTCTCAGTACCAGCATGGTGTTTCCTTGACTGAAAATTTGAAAATACCTGCCCAGCTCCCACAGGGCCAAAGATTCATGTAGCTGCAATCCTGAAGGCTTTCACATCAAGAAACAAATACTAAAATGCAAGTAAACACAAATGGAATAAGAAATATTAATGTGGAGGTACCTCATGATCTCTTCCAGTTAGAAACTCTTTCCTATCACATGCTAGTCGATGCCTTAATGACATCCCTAGCTGTTTTAGTTCTCATTTAGACTGTAAGCAGCAGGGATACAGTCAGGGAACTGCTTGCTAAGGAGGAGCCTGGCAGTTACAAACTCTTAATCTCTTCTGCCTTCTATGATGCTTTTGCCTAAAAGCACTCCTTCAGAAAATATTCACCTCTGATGTATATATGCCATAGGTCTCTGTGGGACAAGCTTCATGTTGATTTGGACTGTAATTGCACTAGATTTTCAGACAGTTCATTGCAATGTCTGGCATCTGGTTTTATCCTGTAAAATTAATCTTCAAATGTCATTAAATTAGATCCTCAGCTGTTTTCATAAACAAAGGTTGTCCAGTACTACCTGAAGACTTGGTTGACTTCTGAACTTAAAAATGTAAAGCAGTTTTGGGTTAGTCATAAGAGAAGTAAAGTTGGTCTTTCTGAAAGTGTTGTAAATTACTTTAGGCAACATGAATAATATACCTTTGGCCAGCATTGTGTCTTTTCTTTAAGGTAGAATCCTCAGTATATTTCAATAAGTATATATAATCCCGTACATAGAAGCGCATGTATAATAGATCTATACACATATCTACATATGTACATGCATAGTGACAAGTGACATCATATCCTCCTTGCTTGAATTATTTTAGGCCTAACTAAACTAATGCAACTAAAATAACTAAAACAAAAAAAATTAATAGAACTAAAGTAGGTAGCTAAAAATATGTATCACTATTACACACTAAAAGAGTCATGACTTTGAGATGATGACGTAGTATGAAGCTTGATCAAAGTGGCCAGTTCACAGAGCTTCTCCTTGCACAAAACAGCATCCACTTGTTACAGTTTTAAGACAGTGTGGCTGGTCTCTTGCTAATTTTTTTTTTTAATTAACTACTGTCATCACTAAAGTTTCCATTCAAAATGTTCTAACCTCCAAATTAGATCACCTTTCAGGTGGAGTAGCAGACAACACCCTTAGGTTTTAGTTCTGTGATCCTCATGAGTTTAACATGAGGCAAAAGGGTAGGCTTTTCAAAAGCACTTACTATTAATCATAAAATTCCCACAGTTTTTAATGGAAGACTTTTGCTAACCCTAAACTGTTCCGATAAAAATTTAATCCCCAATGAACTTAGGATTCAGTTACCTTGTGCACAGGAGCCAGCACAGCTACTTGTAGAGGAAATGTTAAACATAGCCAAGTTTCCCAAAAACAAGCCCAAGCAGGTAAAGCTATTGCTGCTACTTTAGCAAGTAAGAGGATCATTGCAAAATAATGATGATCATCTTAAAACAAATAAAGGGAAAATCAAAACAGGGAGCAGTTTAATATTCACCTTCAACAAGAGCAAGATGTTAATTTCCAGCTGTTTCCATTTTTAATTGATGATTTTTTATGTAGTGAGTGAAAGCCAGCCAATTTTCTTCAGAGAAGTGCTCCTATTCTTTTAACTCGGTAAGAACTATATGCTTCTTATTGGTCTACTGCACCATGGGGATGGGATAAAATATGAAAGCAAGGATTTCTTTATTCTAGCTTGGAAAATTAACTGTTAAGCTCAGTGGGGGCAGAAATGAAGGTGGCATTTAGATATAACTAATTTAGTATCAAACCAAAGCAGAGAGCCTTCTCAGAGAAGAAAGAGACCAAAAGGAACACAAAATTGTACCTGAATTATTTCTGAGTCAATTCCTATAAAAGCAGAAGAACTTTCTTTTATGCTCAAATGGATTACACATTTCCTTTTATAATATGCACATTGTTCACATTTTTTAAAGATAATGTAATGACCAACAGCTGCTAAGAAAGAAAGAATGATTTTTTTTTTTCAATACATTAAAGTGCAAGGGTCGTCTGAAGATGAGGCCTGAACTGCTTTTTAAAAAGCAGATTGTGGCATATATCCTCAGTTGATAGGAAATGACATAGCTCTGTTAAGTTTATCATTCAATTAGAATGTAATGTATCTATGATTACAATTTGCTTCATTACCATACATTAATAAAATAACAAACACAACTTGTAAATTTTGTTCTTTGCTTTATTTTGGCTGCTTTTAATTGCTTGGATTTTCTTTAATTGTAAAGAGTGTATGTTTGAGGGGATAAATTCTCACGTGTGCTGTCAGACCCGGCTAATCATTCCCTACTTATCCACATTTCTAAAGACCTAAGATTTTGCTTAAAAAGAGGCTTAGAAGCAATTGTCTTGTGTTCATTAATCTATAAACATTTGATTTCAAATCAGATTGCTAGCAGACATAACCTCTTTGCATTGCTACAACAGAGACTTGATTTGATTTGATTAATCAAACAGCTCTGATTCACTGAATTGTCTCCAGGATAGCTGTCCCTGACAATGCTATGCAAATAACTGCTGATGTTGTATTGGCATTCTCAGCTTTCTAAAACTGTTACATTTTCCTCCATGAAAACATCAAAATTTTATATCTAATTCAACAGCTGTTCTACATACGGGCCACTGCATCTAATGTACATGGTCTTTAATCCACATTAAATTCTTGGCTTTGAAAATAACTGTCACCTTTATAGTTTAAGATTCCAAAACCAAATATGCTAATTAAGCCTACATAGTTACTACTAACTGTTGCTAAAAACCACAGGTCAGTAACATGCAAGAGACATATGATTCACTTCATAACAAATAATGGTTACTCTGCGGGAGTGTTTGCTCATTCTCCTGTGAAATAAAGCAAAAGTGAAAAACGGTAAGGCTGCAGTCAGGGTGACAGGAAAAAGGTAAGAATACTCTTGTTACCTTTGGTTAGACAATAGGAAGAGAAGCCAAAGCACCTTAAAGAGAGGGAAAAACTAAGTCTGTAGCCTCGGCGAAAAGAGCAGGAGTCACAAAACTTTCATCAATAGATTTCTAAAAAGTGACAGTTCCCAAGCCCCAGAGAAGAACTTCATGGTCTTCAAAGATCAACAGGAATCATGGACAGAAGGCATCAGGGGAAGCAATAAAAACTGTGAAGGAAGCAAGTATCTGTTTTTTCCTGGGCTCCCTTAAATACTGCAGTTCCCAAATGAGGGTTGGTGCAAGCGCTGATGCAACCAACTGGTTCACCCTGCTGGTTGACCCTAAGGAGCACTATGTAATTAGCCTACCAATAAAGACTCCTCTGAACCTACCAACACTTTTGCTCTCCAGGAAAACATATTCACAATTAAAATGGTCAGGTTTTCAGTATTGTGACAAATACCTACATTAACTGAGAACAGGCAAGAAACCTCAGCCAGCCTACAATGACTCTGCTAAAGTGCAGATTGGTTAGATTACATTATTTCTCACTTTCCATTTGACACAATCTGTTTCTTCTTTTGATTCAGAGAGCTGAGGGATGGACCTGCTGGTATGATCTTAGTCTAAGCCCACCATATTGTTTTGGTAAGCTTAACAAATACTTCTGTATATTAAACTGAGTATTTTCAGTATTCCTGGGAGATAAACTAGGTTACAAACATTCAGTATACATGCAGCCTCCCCTCATTCACTGTGTGATAAGACGATACACTAAATCACTCATGAGATTACTGACAAGGAATTTGTATTCCATAATTTATATGGATTAATATCAAACATACATATGTTAGTACTTGCATCAGTTACTTATGATTTGTGCTAGATTTTCCTTGCTGAAGTTTCATGTATTTGTTGCATTTTGAACCACACTGTATGCATTTGATAGTAATTGCTTAAAGAGTTACAGAACAGTTGGTGATTTCAGATTTTTGGCAGAGATTGAAATCTCAGTAAAAGTGGAAAAAAATGCTCATCTGTTTCAGAAAAAGTGCAGCTCTTTTCATTATTACACTGGCAAAAATCTGAGTAATTTCCCCAGACAAAAGGAAGCAATGTGAGAGGGAAAAAGGACACCAGTGTTTTAAGGAAGAGCCTCTAGAGCCTCTACCTCCACACCTCTAGAGGTAGCAAGACTTTCTACATTAACAATCTTGGTTCAAAATAGGGATGTGGTCAAAAGTGAAACTTCTCTTAGACTTTAAGTTACTCTCAACTGGGCTTTTGCCCAGCATGCAGATTAGCATAATACTCTGTCTGTATTAAAACAAAGGTCCACGACTCGAAACAGCAGGAGTGCTGAAGTCAGAACAGAGTTGCTTGAAAGAACTGAATAAGCAAGTCTGAATGCTGCATTTATTTATTTTTGTTTTTATTAACAGGAAAGATGTGTTCTATCATATACTTGTATTCAGTCCAGGCATCTATCACCTGACTTTGTAAATGATGTTACATTGCTTGGAGATGATTCTTACAGCCTACGCTTAAAATAAGAAGTTTCAACTCAATTGAAGTGCAAAGACAAAATACTGCATTCCTTTCCCAGCTGAGCTTTTATTTAATGTGCCAGATTAAGAAGCTTGCTCTACTTTACTGGATCAGAGTCAACACACTTTGTCCAAGAAACTCAGAGATAAGGGGAAAACAGGTCTTAATTAAGGTAAAACTCTAAATAAAACAAATGGGCATTTCCCTGAGTATGTTCTGCAGAATTTATTATGACATTTTTGCCTCAGCTAAGCCTGCAAAAGTGGACTGCTCCTTTCATATCTGTATTTTGGGACAGCTACTTCAATCTAGAAGAGAGTAAAACCAAATTTCTCTCTTTCTGATGTTTGTTTTTATCAAGCTTTAATCAACTAGAAATCTCTTAAAGAAAATTTACACAGCAAGTTGCAACAGCATAATCTGAAGCTCCAGCGGGTTTGGACTAAGTGTAATGCAATTTACCACCCTGTTAAACTACCTCAAAATACTACAGATCCATGGACTGGAAATGTGATTCCTTTGTCCCTGCTGCTTAGAAAATAATGACATCTATTTTATAACTGTACAAGTTCCTCTTAAGGGCACAGATGATCCTTACAACTACATTTTGCAACTGTATTTTATTCCTTAAACAGTGGATGTAGCCTGATTTGCATATTCAACTGTTTTCATCAGTATATGCCTCAATTTTTTCCTACAAATTTCATGCTGTCCTGCTGTTCTTAAGATGTTAAAGTGTCATAGATATTAAAAACTGAAACTCAATTTATGTAGCTTGGAAATTGCATTCCAGAAATATTTATCTTTAGACAATACCTAAAAAATGCTGTTTATATGCATAAGTAGCTCCAAAGTGGGCCATGACAGAAAGTGCCCATGTAGTATCAGAAATTATTTCAATTTGCTTAAAGCTACTCGCTGCACATCACTCTGCCAACAAAGTAAACCAACAAGTCAAAGCTACGTATTAGGTTCACAGTTATAGTAGTGCTGTGCTTATAAAAGCATCAGATGATAGGCAACTTGATGGTTAAACTGGTAATTGTGGAGAGGGATTGAGCTCCAGTTTCCCTAATTCTTGCTATTAAAGTCAATTAATCCTTCATATTAAAAAAACAGAGATTACTCAAGAAGCCGCAAGAGAAGGATGGGTGCCACAGGAAAGAAAAAAAGTCTTAAAGATCTCTGAGTCTCCTGCAGAATGTTGCTTGCGGGAGGAAGAATTATCACACAGACACGAGGAGACAGATTCAACTCTTGATTACAAGCAAAAACATCAGTGAAATAGCTGTAATTCTACAAATATAAAATTGATGGATGTGAAATTGGAATTGGGCTCAGATAGCCTTTATGTAGAGATTACTACATGCAGCTCCAACCTCAACAACAAAAAAAATAATCAACTTGGGAGTAAATGATATTAGCATCTTCTTGGCCTTTTTCCATTACTATAAAATGGCATTAGTGTAAATGTGACTCAGACTTGGGATCCCTGGTCACTGTCGCAGCCAAGAGCCTAAGTCTATGAAATCTCCTTGGCTCTGGTAAAGCACTAGTGCTAAATTCTGGGAAATGATAACACTGATTCATCTCAAAACAGTCTATATATAACAGCAAGACTAGGCACACATAAAATTATGCACTATCTTGCCTCAAGGTTAGCAACATATTCCTAGTAGAAGGAAAAATGTTATTTTCATTCCCTGCAATCATGTGATAAATAGCTGTAGGGCAGATTCAGCAAGATCTCGAAGGCTGTGATTTTACAATATAATGAATGTATGTCTAGCTTTTTGCCACCTGAAAAAGCAGCAAAACAAAGCAGGACTTGTCAGTATTTTGCTTATGGCAGAAATCAGACATTGTCCAGAACCCTTTATGAGACACACTGCTACCTTCTTAACTGGTTTGATTATAACATTGACTCCAATACTTCAACAGCCCGGCTTTCCAGCATATGGCATAATTGGAAGCAGCAGCCAGCAGGTATCACATGTGAATGGGAACACATGTGAACGGGAAATGTCTCCAACTGAGTTACTACTGACTGTGAATCAAATATGTGGTCTTGTAGGTAAGTTTGTGGGGGAAAATAATAACAAGGAAAAAAAAGTGTATTGAAACCTCATGAACTTCAACAAAACCAAGTGCAAGGTCGTGAACCTGGGTTGGGGCAACCCCAGGTATCAATACAGACTGGGGGATGATGTGATCAAGAACAGCCTGGTAGAGAAGGACTTAGGGTACTGGTAGATGAAAAGCTGGACATGACCTGGCAATATGCGCTCCCAGCCCAGAAAGCCAACTGTATCCTGGGCTGCATCAAAAGAAGTGTGACCAGCAGGTTGAGGGAGGTGATTCTCGCCCTCTACTCCACTTTCATTAGACCTCACCTGCAGTACTGCCTTCAGCTCTGGGGTCCTCAGCACAAGAAGGACATGGACCTGTTGGAGCGAGTCCAGAGGAGGCCACGAAGATGATCAGAGGGCTGGAGCACCTCTCCTATGAGGACAGGCTGAGAGCGTTGGGGTTGTTCAGCCTGGAGAAGAGAAGGCTCTGGGGAAACCTTATTCCAGCCTTCCAGTACTTAAAGGAGGCTTATAAGGAAGATGGGGACAGACTTTTTAGCAAGGCCTGTTGTAGGACAGGATAAGGGGTAATGGTTTTAGACTAAAATAAGGTAGATTCAGACTAGATATAAGAAAGAAGTTTTTCAAAATGAGGGTGGTGAAACACTGGAACAGGTTGCCTAGAAAGGTGGTAGATGCCTCATTTAAGGACAGGCTGGATGGGGCTCTGAGCAACCTGATCTGGTTGAAGATGTCCCTGCTCATTGCAGACAGGTTGGAGTAGATGACCCTTAAAGGTCCCTTCCAACCCAAAGCATTCTATGATTCTATGAAAACGAGAGGATCCTTAGATGGGTGAAGCATCTGTGCAGGATATGAGGCAAGCAAATTACCTAGAAAGTTCAGAAGTACGAAAAACCCCCACATCATTCAGTTTGGATGAAAAATTAAGAGATGAGAAAACAGCAAAGGAACACTTTGGTATAAAATAACTGTTTATCCAGACTGCTTACCTAAAATAAACAGCAAATCTTAAAGGTGGTTTTAAAGGAATGGTAACCGTTCAGTTGACAGTAATCCAAACCTATGGACAATTTCAGGAGATACTTTAACAAAGGTGGGAGACATACACTGAGAAGTGCATTCTTAGGAGCAGGCTAACTCAAACTACAGCACCAAAAAAATGAAGAAGGCAACTCATTCTCAGGACTGCTCACCTCGCTTGCAAAGAAACTAGCATTTGTTCCTATTCTACTCATTTATTGTCAACATGGAGTAGATCAGGGATGAAATGTTTTATTCTGATCACACCTCCTATAAAATACTCTGTTTTACTGAAGTAAAAATTGAATACAGGCCCATCTATATCTTCACCATCATGACTTAATGGCCCATGTTGAATTAATGTTTGATTTTGACGCTTCATATTACTCCACTTTCGGGGATAACTGAGTTATAACCATTGTACGCAGCTGCAATCATTGATGCAGTTGTGCATAGTTTGCAAAATGATAGCACCAACATTGAAGAAGGTATGAAAACGCATTGGAATTATACCAGATGGCAATGCAAGCCTGGCAGGAACTTTTAGGGGAACTGCTGCTAATATCTCCAGGGATATATGTGAAAGTCCAATAAGGACTTTAACCCAGCCACAGGACCAAATTGTATGGTTTTGCCAGACAGTAGGGTAGAAATTCACTTTGCATCACTTTAGAAGTGTAAAAGGACCTAGAATAAGCACATATGTAATTCATATCCTCAAAGGCACCTTTACGTTGCAAGATAGTGTAACATGATTTTACACTGAGGTAGGTAAGGCAGTATAAAATCCTGCTAATGATAAGGTATTGTAGCTTCACCTGTACATAGCCAGTTGAGATCAACCCCAGGTGTATTGTTCGGGGCTGACCTCGACCAGCTACATCAAGGTATGAAATACCTGCTTCTTGTCTCCACGAGGATTTTACATTTAGACAGATACCTCACAATACCAATCCTGATGTAAAACACATCTTTTTTTTTTCAGTGAAGATAGAGCCTTAACAAAAATGAGAAAAAGGCACATCATGTTTAAAGAGTAACGAGTGTACAGCACAGTCCAAATGTAAATGAGATCAAGTCTCTCTCAGTCAATTGAGTTGTGCAGAATAACACAAAAACTAAATTTCTCCCTTTGTATTTGGAAAGATTTATAAGAACAGTAAAATTTACAGGAGAAAATGTCAAACAATTTGGCTTCACAGATACAGAAAAGTCGTATGAATTTTTTGTGTTTACAAGATTGTATCTTCTGGTGCAAGAGTTAATGCACTTTGTGAAAGTTATTATGTCATGGCTTATAAGCTTCAGCTGGATGTGGTGGAAGTTCAGATTTCATGACAGAATGCTAACTTATCTTTGCTATTGAAAAAGCTAATGAGGTGGTAAATAGTTGCAGAGCGATGTTACATGCAGTGATATGCAGGTTTTGCAAGTTTCTCATTATCTGTGTAACTGTGTACATGTAAAAGTAATGAAAACTCAAAATAGGCAGCAAGAGCTTAAGGCTTTAAAACTGGAATAGAATTGTGTTAGTGTTTTCTGACAGAAATATAATAAATTTAAGCAATCTCAAAAAAAGCCCCTCGATATTTCAGCTAGGGTTTTCTGCGAGGTCTAAGGTCTCATGGGCAGTGCTTAGGTGAAGATCACAATTAAGCTAACATAGACAATTTATTCTCATGCTGGTTTTATTCTAGTCAAGGCAATGGCATAATGTTAAGCAGTCTTAAGGATTCTCTTTGTTATGCTTGTTGCCTATGGCTTTTAATTGAAGGTGCTATCACAGCATCCCTATCAGACTCCAAAGGGCATGAGCAGTAGCAAGCAGCACCACACAGTGCAGAGGGCTCTCCTGACCCCCAACTGCCTTTACTGAGAACAGCATAAAGTAAGATATAACACTCTTCAGTAGCTAGAGGCTTCCCAAAATGAACTTCAGCAATACCAAATACAATCAAGGCTTGTATTTAGCACTAGGACATGAACATGTTAAAAAATACCAAGTGCGAGACAGTGAATACAGAATGTTTCTTCATGTGGTCGCCACTGATCCAAAGAATGAAAGTTCTGAAATCGGGAATTACTTCTGTGACATATTTATGACAGATAAAAATCATAAATAGCAAAACGAAGTACTTTGTCTGGAGCTGATCTGCACCATCTATAAAGTGTCTTAGTAGGCACTGCATGAAACCGCTCTGCTGAAAAGTGCTCAGCATGCTGCTTTAAACAAGCAGACTCAAGGATCACTGACATTCTGTATATCACAGCAGCACTGCCAGCTTTCTTATTAAAAGAATAAGTTTTCCTACAAGTCCAGACATCCACACGTAGCTTTTAACCATTTTGAAATGTAAAGATACATGAATGTTTTCATCTCTCATCCCAATCTGCCTTTCAAATTGCTGAATTCAAGAAGAACTATCCAGTTACTGAGTTGCAGTCTACACTGTTCTGCTTTGTGATTGACATTTTTTGCTGTTGTTTTCAGAATCAATTTTCTATCATAAGTCTCCATGAGATACCACACCTATTACAAATTGTGAATGAATTATGCCATCTGCGAGAAAAGTATGAACAATCTTATATAAAAAAAAAAAGCAAGCAAGCAAAATATATATTAAAGAATTATTTTGTCTACTTGTTTTAACTATGACAGATACAGGATGGCAACAAAAATAGCTGGTGAAATCCACCAGGCTAGCTGGTACTACAGTATTGCACAGTACTCCAGCAGCTGTAGGTGAAGATAGATACAGAGGATTTTGGTTGTGTATGTCTAAAATACAGATGTTAACTGCTCTGAAGGAAAATGATTCATACAAGTCATTATACCATATGAAACTAGTTTCACTCCTCCGTAATGCACATGTAGGATGCCTATATAATATCAATTGCAAGTGAATCAGATTTGGCCAGTCTTAAAATGCAGGTGCATAACACTACAAAACCAGCCATCTCTGTTCATCCTATACCTGCTTTTAGTACTTACAAGTCCACTAAATGAAACATACTTCATATTTTGACATGCAACTTAGGGCCAGATACATTTACTACCTCAGTTCCAATTATAACCAGAAGGATCTGTCCCAGCTAACATGTCTGCAAATCCACAATTACGAAGTTAGGCCCTAGTTTCTCCTCTGCCAAACCTTCAGCTCAGTTTTGCAATCCAAATGCAGTATGCCACTGAGCTATAGAGGAAAAATGTGTGTTACATATTGCAAGAATGGATTTTCTTCTCAGACTTGTATTAACAACTATAATTCATTCTAATTTGATTCTTTTAAATCTACTGGAACAAGTCAAAGGAAATATCTATCTGGTTTAGAAAGTGTTTTACTTCCCATATTATGCTTCTATCCAGATACGCTACCAAATGCTTCAAATCTTTGAATCTTAATTAAGCCAATTGGTTCATTAAAAGTCCTTACCTACAGCAATGTATGGTTACCAGTTGGGTGTGCTGTAACAGATCATACACAAAATGTGCCACTTCTCTACTGTGATAGTATTCGTTTGAGGGGAAATCTCAGATTTCTAATATGTGCATACACACATTTTATGAAAATAAGTGTGCTCAGAGAATGAAAGAGGAGATTAAAAGGAAAAACAAGAAAGGACAGCGACAATATCTTATAAAAGAAAGAGATGTATTTAAGCATCAGCCAAATGACAGTATTTTTCATATCATTTTTAGTGGAAGCTTCAAGAACAAAATACTCCACAAGCCATTAGTTTCCTGGTACTCTGTGACGGATTAGAATATTTGTTAATCAACTGCTAAAGCACAGAAGAAAGCCAAAGCCTAGATTTGAGCAAAGCTGAGTAATAGTGAAAACCAGGGATGTTCAGAAGGGATGCTATCAATAGACACATCACAGAACCGCAGAAGTGCATCAGTTTCTTAAGAGACAATTGCTTTGTCCAGAATTTGAAAAATCACATTAAGAAACAGAAGTTCTGATCAGTAATCAGGGAAGCAGATAAAAAAAAACAACACACACACAAAAATGTTACAAGATTCAAATTACCTGCTGAAGGTTCTGGACCACCCCTTTGCATGGAGGCAGTTTGAAAGCCTATACAGCCCACACAGAAGTGGTCCTGCTCTACGCCTTAAATAATATGGACTGCATGAGGTTTGTTGCAATGTATTAATTCTATAGCAAAAACGAAGAAAAGCAAAAGTAAGTGTATTTAAATCTCATTCATACAATATATTTTCATCTCATTCACACAAAATTGACATTCACATAATTCATAGTGATAGTCACCTATAGCTTCATTGTCCACCTGGACTGTACCAGTAGTCTCAAAAGGATGGCCACTAGAAGTCAAGACAAACAGGATTGGGGTGAACCAAAGGTGGCTTCCCTTCACTATATCTGTGTTTCTCATCTGTTCCACAGTATAGACAAGTGTTGCCATTTTTAAGTCACTACAGTTTGAGGAAGAAAAAAGGGGTTGTAAAATAAAAATAAAATGTCAGTCACAGTAGCGGATCACCTATCTTGTATTTCTGCTGATTGACAACGTGGTGCTCTTGTAGCATACAAAGGCAAAAAAAAATCAGGCGTTTATTTCAAACTGAAATGTTTAACAGATGTAACAGCTATCTGAAATGAAATTGATGAAATCTCAAATAGGAAAGTCCATCTCCTGTACAGAGGAGAGATTAAATTTCAAAAGGCAAGGTTTACTGTCCTTAGATGCATATTTCATTTATTTTTTTATTTACCTGGCAGTTGTTAAAAATATGGGAGATGCCTAGGGCTTTGCTATTGGTGCACAGTCTACCTCCTGCTGCTCTGGATGCCACAGACTTCAATGCAATCCATGTTTCAGGGTACTGTTGTCACAAACTGAAGGCAATTTCAAATTCTCTTACTGGTAACACTAGCACTTCACTGATATTTTGACCTATATTTTTGAAATGGTGAAAGTGAAGCAATCTGACAAGTGACTGAAAATTCATACTGCTATAGACACATACCTAAACAAGAGAGGTAAAAGGAGCATTTTTACGCTATAATGCAAATAGTCAGATATGACTGAGGATAGACATCAAAAGTTTGCAACTTCCTCTTTGTCTAATCACATTCACAGATGAGGTATCAAGGAACATGTAGCACTGAAGAAAACCAGAAATACTCGAAACAGCACCAAAACAAAATAACTGGTGTTTCATTGCACCATCTTCCTAAAATAGACAGCTGTACTAATGGCCAGATGACAATTTAACAAAAAGTTAATAAAGTCTCTCTGTTGATTCAGAAGCCTTTGAATTTGAGCCATAATCTAAAGAAGACTACCCCAAAGGCAACTGTGCACATTATGTTTCTGTGTGCATACACACTACTCAAATAATACCTTTACTTAAAGAAATATATACCCTTAAAACCCTTTTCTCAACCTCAGTGAGAAAACTGGACTGGATCGTGCTCTTCACTGGTAAAGTTAAGAGTATGGATCACACTGGATCATGCTCTTCACTGGATCATACTCTTCACTGGTGTGGGATGCATCTCACCCAACTGTATCTATCAGCTTTGGCAACTAGTTTAAACGAGCATGTTTTCTTTAGGGTGGAGTAAATAATGAACCCAATGAAGCAGATTAGATTTGATGTACAATTAGAAGTTAGACAAGATGAATCCCACCATAATGTTAACAGAATCAAAATCAGGTACTGTGTGCACAGGTGATACCAGCTAAGTATACTGTTGAAAATTATACAAATTATACTCGTTGTGAACATCATTTACAGAAATTAGGCTAGATCCACAATAAGAAGTTGGGCACCTGAAGCAACCGTAATCTTCATTACATGCTGCAAGGAGAGGGAGTGGCATAACAACAGTACTCCCAAAACCTACCCCACTGAATGGAAAGCAACTAAAAATAGGGGTTAAATATCACACCCCTTCAGGCTCTGCACCTTATTCTACACAGGACGGAGGTATTCTCTTAAATCAAAATTCATGAGTCTGCACCCTTTTCTGGAGTTCCTGAACCCCTTCCTATAAAACCAAACTTTTGTTAAAACTTCCTTTCAAAAAATACCGGTAGGAGAAGATAGAAGCTCACATAATGATGATATAAACTTCAGTGGTGAAAGTATTCCACCATGAAGTTCAGTAGCAAATCCTTTATTTCTCTTAAGGAATCTGAGTGAACACTCCCTGTAATAACTTGGTCTACAGGTCATATATAGAAACGTACGTATCCTATAGATGCCTTTACATCAGAAACACAATTGCCTCCATAACCTTATGTATTTTGAAGGAGCACAGATTATGAGACAGAAATTTGCATCTATCAGGTTTAGCCATTTAAGAGATATTACTGCCAGCTACCAATCAACAAGAAGCTATAAGAATGGCAAATACCATGCACAACTGAAACATGGTCTTCCTCTTACTTTTTTTGGTGTTTTAAGGGCTATATGACCACGTAAGGCATAGGCTAAAGAAGCTTATTTGATCAAAAATATTGTACAGGCAGATATTTTAAAATTTTTAACAATTAAGAAGACCAATCACAGAATTTTCTTACTAGTAACACATGAAAGCCTAGGAGGTACTAAGAATATCCTACAAAATTACAAATAAAAGTAGTTGTATCTAACACAATTTGGCTGGAAAGCATGAGGGAGAATGGATGGATATCAGTTTGAGGCTACTAAGTGTTTTATAAATCAATATCATAGCTATCCTCTTTCAGTTATCAGCCAGTGAGAATACCTGATTTAATTTTTTGGAGTGCGGCGAGGTTGCTATTTTAAAATGCTACCTAGATCTTGTTTCTGTGAACCTGGGGGAGGAAACAAAGGAAGCAAGAAAAATCTGACAGCTGATCCTCCACATTTCATCAAATTCAGCTCAAAATAAAATGGGTTTTAATTCATTTGACTCCCAATTAATTTTACACATTTTTTTTAGATTTTGGAAATACTATCTCAACATCATCCTATTGCTTTATAAAGAAGTTAACATCAGGAACAGCTGCAGATGGTGTAAATCAGCAGATTTACCCCAGTTTGGATTTAGCTTCAAATGTTGAACTGTTACTCAAAGAAAGGGCTCCTTATACTCCTCTTGTAGCAAGAAGTATGAATATTCCTGAACAACTTTCAAGTAACAATATTAATATTTGTGCACAAAAAATTCATGTGGTAATTCACAAAAGAAATGGCGAAACTACAACATCAGCTCATAGGAAACTATAGACACTACACACCAACAAATCCTGACAAATGCTGAATTACTCAATTTTCCCTCTGTGCAAAAGTAGATGGAGGACAACCCATGCCAAGGCTTTAAAACAAATGCTCCCTGCAATTCACTAGCTGCAAAAGAAACAAGAAGAAACAAAGAATGGGTAACTTTTGAGACTGGTGCAATTTGGACACCTCAGTATGACTACAAATCAGATTTTTAACTGGCTTTGTATTATCACACGTAATTCATGGTACTCACAAAAACTGAAAACTAAATTGAGAATGCAGGTCAAATCTTTCCAAGATTTCAAAGTCCAGATTTTTTAAATAAGATCAATATGAATTTAATATCAAAATTATAGTGGCCGCAATGTTTACCTGAATCCTTAGGTCCCAGGAATAATCTACACATGGTTTTGTATGGCTACAACAATGTTGCTATACAAAACAATTTCATTTATTTATTTAGTTATCTATCATTTATTTATTTATTTATTTATTATTTATTCATCATCGCACGACCAATGTAATAGTGCAGTAATACCAGTTTAAGGTGTCTACTGTCAGTAACGGCCATTTCTGTTTCCAGGGAGAGTTTATAGCTCACTAGAACACAATCTGCTACAACAAAATTATTGCAACTACATTAGAAGGAAATTTTTCGTCTGATATTTTAATTATAAAGGAACAGTTAAGATGACAACCATTTTGCTTCTAGACAAGCACTTCAAATCTCTGTCAGGTAAGATGCTAAAGCCCCTTATGTTGCAAATGTCTTGCTAAAAGACAGCAGTGAAAACGAACAAAAGATGCCTCCCCCTTCAGTAAAATACAGCATCCATTCATTTCTTATCTATAGCCTGGGAAATCTTTTTCCAGTCAATGGAACGCTATCTCATGTAAACCAGAACTGAACTGATTAAATGCCCACATCAGTCTACTGGGATAAATAATTTTACATACATTCCACCACAGTCTGGAAAGTCAAAGCAGTAATAAAAGAAGAAGAAAGTAATATATGATTTTGTGTGTGTTAGTTTTTCCTTCAGTAAAGACATGGACATTACAGAATGTATGTCAGAAGGCTGTACTTAAGTAGCAACTGAGGAAACTTCTGAGTATAGATTTTACAGACCACCATGATATTTTGTGGGAGATGTGATACGAAAAATTCAGGTATCACCTGTAATTCCCGTTAGATCTTTCAGAACATGGTATGTCCATTTTATCAGCTATATTCTGTACGGTCAGTGCAATTAAATGGTAGAGTAAGAAGACACAGCATGTCCTGAAATAAATGAAACTTGAACTCAGCTATCTTCAAACTGAATTTGCCTAGATGAGGATTGGTCCATTAGGTTTTATGTATCTGCCCTTGTACAAAATATGTATAGATGAGCAGTTCTATTGCAAAAATAAGAATCCTAGAACTGATGAAGCAATCTTACTTAGGACTTGAAACCTACAGTTCAGACAGGTAGATTGCACCCATGAAGAGTTGCTGAATGTAAATGGGTCACAGTTTTCATATCTTTAACATCTGTTGTTTATACCCAAGAAAGCACATCAGGGGCAAGAAAATTAATTCCCCAATTGCTGTCAACCGAGTTAGGGAACAGCAATAAACAGCTTACTGTAAGCCTCTAGCTACAATAAAATTGCTGTCAATAAAGTGTGGCTGATATGGTTTTGCTGTGCTAGAAGAATAGATTCTTTGGAAGGGAAAATCTGAAATGGAAACTAAAAAGATCCTTCCTTGTTCCTATATACAAAAGAACATTATCACAAAATTCCAATAGCATTAAACTCTCAAGATCCAGTTCTCACTCCCACGTGTGGCACAAATTTATTAGCATTTGTGCAACTTTGGCTTTGCACATTCAGGACAGATGAGACCCCAGTGATTCTGATAAAAATCTTTTGCATAGGGAATGTTTACAGAGAAATGAAGCTTGCTAAGCTTTTACTGTCTGTATCTGTATACACAAAATGTTCCCTAGTTTAGCTTTTCTACTGTCACTATTGAAAATGGTATTATAGCTTAGGGTTATGTTCTGATTTCCATTATAACCCCCAGTTTTCACATGCTCTTAACTTTCTGAAAAATTCTTCTTTTCAGCTGAAATTTTCCATGCTTGGTCTCAGCTCAGAGATTATTTTTTTTAGACAGTTGAGCAAAATCTGCTAACCTATTTTTCAGTTATACAAGGATAGAAAAAATACACTGTACATTTTCACCATTTCTAGTATTTTAGTATAGATATAGATATATAAATACACAGAACTAGAAAACAATTGAATTTTACATGCAGACGTTTTTCCGAGTGAGTAGTCCTCACCCAGGACTAATATCCATGCTAACATATAAAACAAATTAAGCATAAAAAAGAAACAATGGAATTGTATTTTTTTCATACTAAGAGGTAAAACAAGGCTACTAAAAATAATACTGTGCACAGAATTATGGAATGATATGGTTACAGAATTTTAATATTTGCAGGTGACGTAGGCTCTGCACTGCTGTTCCAATGCAGATTTCCATCAACTTATACACCTTGAAATTGCCACTCCCAGCGTATCAAATTAAGAGTCATTAATGTTTTCAGCACTTCTTTTCTCTTACAGAAACTCCAAAGTTACAAACTTACAACAGTCCAGAGTAAGATAACATCAACTACATTTGCCACAGAAAGCTTAAGTGATGTGCATTGATCAGCAGGAGCCTGGCTACACATTCCTTAATCAAGCAAGAAGTCCCTTGACTGAAAAAGGAGTAAAGCAAGCTCCATAGAGCTTATGTGATTGACTGTACGATTAAAAATATACCTTAGTATGGAATGCATTTAATGTGTCAGTCAAGCCTCAAATCCTTAATTTCTGCCATCAGAGCACAGAAATAAGAGGACGGTGTTAACATATACTTAGCTTTCCTGAATCTAACAGAACTGTGCACATTTCCAAAATTTCTAAGTTATCATCTTGATTCAGAAAAGTGCTTAGAGTGTGCTTACAGCCGTCTTTCTTGAAGACACCATCTGAAGTCATTTGGACTTTAAAGATCTGCTTCAGTCCCACCACTATAAATGAAAGTTAAGCACAGGCCTAAATGCTATTTGATTAGGAATGAAGACTGAAGGTTTTGCTCATAACCCATACTGATACGTATTTTTAAACCGGTGTTATTTGTCACTGCTGTACTTCAAATCTCATTAAATGAAGTTGTTATAATTTAAAACTGGGATAACCATGGTAAATTGGCCCTAATTTCTTTTATTATTTAATCTATTGTTAATCTAATAACTTTGAGTAGAGTTTTTTGTCTGTTTATTTGCTTTTTATAAGAGGCTTTCACATAGAAGAATACAACATGTCGTCTTCTGCTGTATTTCTATGTAGCTGTTTGGTGTAGTGACTTACTAATTTGAAGTGCATTTTAAAGTTCAATCAACTACTGAAAAGAACACTGATTGAGAAGCCTGAATAGATTTCAGTATTCTTTATGAGTCATAACACTGATTTTGGAAGCTTAGCTATATAAGCTAGTGGTGTGCAACATCCTTTCCATACTCCTAATTATGTGAATTAGCATTTAGAACAATCCCAAGTTCAAGTATTCAAAAATGCTCATTTCAGAGCATCCACCAGGTTTACTGCAAGATAGGCACTTGAAGAAGGCTTTGGTTTTTATACTGGGTACTTCTGAAACACCAGCCTGTGCAATTTAAAGTGACATGTGAAGACTTAACCACAGAATCTCCACTAAATTTATTGACGATTGCACAGAAATTGCCCAGCAAAAAAATACTAAGAGATTTGTATTGAATAATCTATTTTTGAATTCTAAAAGCTTTCTGACTTAGGACCCAGTTCTAACAGATTTCTAGGGCCAAGCTCCCATTATAAGTAACGGGATTTTGCTTGAATGAAGTCCAAGTGTGGACTTATGTCTCAGCTCTCACATTAATATTAATGCATCTGCAAGATACATTCCATGTGTATTTACCTTGGACTGAAAGAAACTGTAAGTAAAAATGGAGGATGCTAGTATTTCTTGGATGTACATTAATCCTATATTTTTTCTTTCCC